>NC_140600.1:19764721-19919721 GCF_057381915.1 Diplotaxodon limnothrissa
TTTGGAGGCCAAGTCAACAAATCTGACTTTACGTCCAGTTTTTGCAGTGCGTATTGTGCACTGTCCAGCTGGAAGAGGCTGCTTCGCTAATAAGGTGGAAGAAACATCCAGATGAATGGCAGCACCTAAGGCTTCGCAGCAGGTTTTTGCATTGCAAGAGATGATCGGAATTGTTCGGTTCATCTTGTTTTTAATGTTATAGCTGATTGGTAATGTATATGCAGATGCACTCAAATGAATACAGTCACACCAAAGTAACTTCACTAGAATAGTCCCCACATCATAAGCCTAAAGGAAATATGAGACAATATGTGAAAACAGAGACGCGCAGACTCGGACAGCTTGTGTACATGAGTGGAACAAAGTGTCCTGGCAGTCAGACCTAGTCGAGGTACTCCAGCTCCAGAAGGGTAAACTGAGTTCATGTGACACTGCAGCGCATTATTGCTCGCTCTCCTTGAGCTGATCCAAGTTATTTAGTTGATGCGCTGAATAAGTCCCAGCGTCCTTAAATGTGATCGTCTGGAAACTGGCGGGCACACCCTGAGAGGAAATAGGCAATTTTTACACTGGCATTTGAAGCAAAGACACACTGCAGATTTTCAAAGGCTTCCTGTTAATCAGGTGATTGATTCTGGCATCAGTGTAATTTAGTACATTTGCAAAATAAGACTGAAAAGGCAAACTTTAAAAATAACACGGAGATAAAAGAATTGTGCTGTTAAGGCTGTAATATTAGCATTTGCAGAATAAAGTGATTTGTTTTCACCACTTGAGGTAAATTTGAGGTAATTTAAACAAAAATTGTTAAATTATTTAATACAGTATGCACAAAAAAAACTATAAACATACATTTTAAAAATAGAAACTTTAATCAATTAAAGTAATACGAGAAGTAAATAAGGCTATGCTTGCATAATAAAAAGCCAGGAAACCCTGCTCAAGTAGAACTCAAAGCAAGCAAGAACAAATAGGGGTTTTTTAGTCATTAGGTAAATCATATGTGAAAAGGTCAGTTGTTGCACCGATTATGAAGGCCCTGTCACCTCTGCTCTTTTAGCCTGGATCTAGGAGAATAGGGCTGCAAAAGTTATGTGCAGTTACTTCATCAGTAATGAAAAATGAACCGGTACTCAGTGACTTTCTTTACATAAATGTAATTAAGAAGCTGTTACATAAAAATGGCACGGAGTCAGGAATCATGCATGACATGTGTGATAAAGGCTGTGTGAAAAGGTAGATAGGAAACTTTTATTTTATTTTCTTGTGCATTTAAAGCACAATAGAAACACAGCTGATCCAAAACACAAAGAGCAAGCCAAGAGGACAAGAACAACTTTGTGGAATCAGGCCAGATCAGCACGTCTAATAAGTATTGTAATCAAACTGCTTCCTCCTCTTGGTGGAAGTCTGAATGAATGAGATAAAAGAGCAGGTCAACGGGTTTTCCATAAACTGGCTGCAGGTTAGGTCAACCAGGTTTGTAAATCCATGCAGTAACAACAACAGGATATTTTCACAAAGGCATACAGAGAGTCATTTCCCATCACCATCAGTGATCGCCACAACAAACAGCCTCAGTCCACGCACACAGACCAGCTCCACAGAGCTGATCTACATCACTTTATTTTATTTAGAAATGCTGACTGCATTGAATTATATCACATTCTGCAGCCGACTGCAACTAGTGTTGACTAAATGGCTGCCCAGAGCTTGATGGTTGTGCACATTCACCATCCCTTTGATGACAGGGCAATTGTCCAGACGACTGATTGGATCTTTCTGCAAACAGTTGCAGTCTGACTTGGACGGACTGCAATCACTCTTAGAGACATTGTTGAAATTTTGCAAAAAAAACCTGCTAATTTATAAATGCAGACAGACTTGTGACATTTTGCCATCAGTCTGAATGAGTCTTTGACCAATGACCACAGCTCAAAGGGACCCGACTCAATTGGCTGCCTGCAAATGTAATCGTTAAATGTGAATTTCTACCTATACAGATAATTTGGGTTCAAATAGACACTTTAAATGTTCATTGATGACACCAGTGCATAACTATAGACCGTAAACAACTTTTACTGTATTTTCTTTCAGGAAGAATAAATTATCAGCATGGCAGATGCCTCATCTGTTAAATAACTGAGGTCAGTCAGTGTTGTGTATTATTTACCTGCAGGCTGTGATAGCTGCAGGGAGCCAGGCCATTGGATGTGCCACAGTCACGTCTCACCTCTGAGCACAGACTGAGCTGCATGGGGGAGGAAAGTGAGGGATGAGCTGCACAAACTGTTACCACGCAAGGGTTAGACACCTTAAAGAGACAAAGAAGTCAAAGTTAAATCGTGAGAAAAATACAGATGCATGTTTGTGCATAAATATGATGGTGAGCACTGCTGTTTCACACGCACCGTTTGCGAGGCCGGGCTGTGCTGGGATGAATGCATAGAGGGCAAGGAGGTGTTATAAGACAGAAAACAGGGCTGCTGACACCTGTCCACGGATGCTGAGGAGTGAGGCCACAGGCCAGATGCTGATGTAGATGGAGACTTTGTGTTCCTGCCCAGGCTGTTTGACTTACTTTCCCTCCGTTGGTATTCTATCGGAGATTGAAGAGCTGCAGCAGACAGGAAGATATGTTGCATTATTCAGACAGACCAAACTCTTAAATCAACAGTCGTATAGAAGAAAGACTGAGCTCCGGTACCATTAAGGAAGTTCCTCTGAGTCTCTAATATCTGGACCACATCACTGTGCCAAGCCTGCTGTATATCCGGAGATGATGCCTGCATGATGAAGCGCGTCACACTGCCGTCAGTGCCTCGAGAAGTCAGGACCAGACAGCAGGGATCTTCTTCAGAGTGCTCCTCCACACCAAGGCAGCTTACCTGCAAAACACAACATGCTCATTTTGAACATTAACAAAAGCACTCAACACTCAGCACTCAAATATAATCTCACCTTGATGCTGTTTCTAAAGGTGTACCCCGGCAAAGGGAAACCCTTTTTCTTATCAATTGGCTCACTGAAGATGACCAGCTGCTCAAACAGGAAGACCCGCCTCTCCCTCGCTTTGGACAGGAAGCCACTTTCCTGCTCGCTGACGGAGAAGGTATCCTGCTGGAGCAGCTTCCCCTGAGCCGTGATTTTCCCCTGAGTAGTACATATATCATATACCATTGTCAAAGAACACAAGTCATCCCGGATATGCGTCTTATTTTTAAAAAAACGGCGGATCTTACCTCAAAACCTTGGAGCCTTCCCACATTCATCATATCATTACATCGTTTTGGCACAAAACACATAACCTCCACTGCTCTCTGAGTCAGATGGATAGCAGTGAAAACATAATTTTAGTGTGCGATTGAAATGATAAAGCATTTTATTGGAGTTTCCATTTCATAATGAGCTCGTACCTGCAGCTCCTCCACATCCTTCCCAGCTTTGCTGTAATACTTCAAGAAGTCCTGAAGGTGCCAGTCAATAAGAGATTTATTTTAATTTTCATAAAATAAACTGAAACAACTTGAATAGAAAACTGTAACATAAAGTAAGGAAATAAGGACTTATAATGGTGCAGTATAATAAAAACCTCCTTGTGACTAGGATCAAAATCAGTGGCTGAATTTAATTTTTCATATTTGGCAACCGGTTGCAAAAAACTGGGTGACAGCTGTTTGCAACCAGTTGCCGAACCTTTTGCGTTCACTTTGCACAGGTCACCTGGACCTGTGCAAAGTGAACGCACAGGTCACCTGGATTGAAGGAAACTGTCTCAAAAATAATCTTAATCTCCCTCTGCAACCACTCTCAGACAGATTGGAGAAGGTTTTTAAATAGCTGCCCTCTAATTTATAAAAGCAAATGGATTTTCAATAAGTTGCAATCAGCATGAGCCTGAGTACAACTCGTTCGCAAGACATCTTTCTGCAATAGAGAACGTGACTCAACTGGTTACCCGCTAGTTGTATGCAAGGTTGCTGAGAGCCTACTCACAATTTTCAGTTGTGAACGTTTTAATTTAAGTAAATTAACCCTTTTACTATTTAATATTTTGATCATTTTGATGTTTCCTGAATCAAACGAATGACAGATTATTTTAATATTAACATGTAGCAGGTGCCATGCAAGTGAATAGGTCATCTTTTTAAGTAGCAAACCTTCAACAGTAGCTGATACTTCATGATCCTCTGAACAGGTTTGATAAGCAGGTCATTGAGCTGCAGCCTGTGACCCAGCTGTTGTCTGAGATCCTGTCAGAAGACAAAAATGGAAAGAAATGTGAAAAACAAGGGTTTTTTAGGCTGAAAAAGTCATCTCTGCGGACAGAGACCATTGGGCTCTCACCTCAAAGTATGTCTCGATGTATTCAGAGACAATGTGCTCGGACTTGGGTTTGTTCTGACAGTAAACCACATACATGTGAAGACGCCGCTCCTGGAAGTGGAAGAGGGATAATGGAAATTATTACAAATAAGTGTGGAGCAATGAGCAGGGTAAGAATTACACCTTAGTGTCCAAAGCTGAATTAGACATGCTGCAGAAACTTAAAGAAATAAAGATGTTTGGATCGAAAATCAAATCAAAATTATGAGTTTATTCTGTTTATATTCCTGCTGTAGCACAGCGATACGGATGCTCGACTGTAAAGTGCCAATAATCGTTTTCCACACCCTTCCAGTTTCTCCACATTTTGATGTTTTACATCAAAACACAAAATAAAAGTTGCTTTCTTTGTGTTTAATGTTGCCGTTTGCAATGATAATCATCAAATCTTCTGAAGTTTAGAGTAAAAACAACAAAAAAATTTAATAGAGCTCAGAGAGGTGTCGATTCAGCTCCTTTTTACAAACAGCAGGGTCTCAGTGGAAGCGTCTTCGACACTGATTGCTGCCTGTTATTTACCAGCTGCACCTGCAGTCAGCTGATCTACAAAAAGAAAACACATCTGCACAGCAGCAGGCCGAGGCATTACATCACTGGGGACTGTGATGACTAAATGTTCAGACTGAGAAAAAAAAAGGACACAAGTCTCTCACTGATCTTTAGGCTCACATGTTTGATGAAGAGCCGGGCCAGGCTGTCTGGATCACCCACACATTTCTCCAGCTCTCCCAGGAAATAACTGTGTGACACGAAGCACAGAAGGTCAGGCAAAAGCAGCCAACCAGCCAAACACACACACACGTACTCAGAGGCAGGAAACAAACAGCAGCAGGGGGTATGACACATGCTTAACAGCTATGAAACATGAGAAGTTTAGGGGGAAAACTTGTTAAACATAAGAGATGTTCATATTCAGAGGAACTCAGGGGGGAGACATTCTGACTCACTCCTTATGCCAGTCATAGATCTGGTGGATATTTCCAAACACAATCCTGTCCTTTCCTCTCAAGTCCTCAGGAACGCCCTGATTACCCATGGTGGCCATGTAACCCTGTATAAACACAAACATGTATCTAAGTTGCTTATTTCTATACAGGAAATAAACTCCTTTGCTTTTGGTACAAATTAAGCAATGTCAGGTGTTTCTTATATAAATACAAATAAGTAGATCATTTGAGGTGAGGCATACCTGCACTATAAGTCCAAGATCTTCAACATATAGCCTTTCTGTCTCTATCAGCTCTGTTAGCACGTATCTGAAAGACAAACATTAAAAAACATGATGATGATCTCAGGGCTCTGTGCGAAATATCAATCATAGTTAGTCACAGTTCTCTCAGCATAAAGGCATGAAACAAGGGCAAACACATAGCCTTTATCTATAAAAGGGAAAAATGATAAAAGAGCAAGGGGATCATTCCACAATTTGGGGGCAATAATTGAAATCGGACAATTGCCCGTGGTTTTCAAAGGGGCTTTTGGGGCTGCCAGGAGCAGCTGGTCCATGGACCTCAGCAATCCTGAGGGGATAAAGAAGTTAGAGAAGTTACAGTATTTGGTATAATGCTTTAGACTTACATGCTCTTCTCTAAAGCAATGTTTCTCTCTTCTTCACTGTCCACTGTACCAGAACACTGGCTGGTTGAGTCATCGGTTACAGTACAGCTGTCCTCCCGTTGCAGAGTGTTGATGCTTTGACTCTAAAACACAAAAGGAAAACATTACATCTTTTGGCATTTCTGTAACATACAGTATTACATTCAATCAGAGAGGTCAGTTGGTTAAAGAGCTCTGGATGACTGTGAAATAAAGAGTAGAAAAGTAACTCTAGGTACTTTTATTCAAGTAGTATTGTAGATACAGCAGTATTTTAATCTGTATGCTAGTTAAAAATTCTGTTACTTCTTCCCCCACTGCAACACAATGCTGTGGAGCAATCCATTCACACACACTAAAATCATTAGGCTTCATGCACGGCACATCCAAGGCAAGTTTATTTGTATAGCAGTTAGTAATCGCCGCGGGAAACACATCAGTGGGGCAATTTTGAGTAACCTGAGAATAATAAGCACATTTTCTGTGCTGCTGAGGAGAGTGTTGGGCAGACAGCAAGGTTAATAATGAGCAGTTTGTCAAGTCATATACTGTAACTGAGAGCCTGCTAACTGAAAAATGCACAGAAAGCTGTTAAGTAACAAACATCACTCTTCACCTAAAAGCACTGTAATCTAATGTGAATTTAACTGGAATCCTAATTTTTATCTTTTGCCTCAGTGAACAAGAGCATATTGCAGAATCAGAACATGTTGTCAAGTAGATCAAATGTACATTTTATATTTGGAGAATGATTCAAATGTGTGGAGCTCAACTGGTTTGCAGGGATGCTCTGTTCTGCAATGACTTGCTGTTGTGCTGTCAGATAACTGGTAATGCTCTGAGATCAGGGAGCAGCTCAGCGGCTTCTCCAGCAAACAGTTTAATTTTCTAATTTATTCAAATTACTGAAAGAAAAAGCAGCAAGTACAAGTAGCACATGTACAAAGCACTACTACTTTAGACAATGTATTACACAACATCCCAACTTTCCATAGTATCCTGGCCCGATTCACCTGACAGTGTCCAGACTTTTTGCGTGCAAACAAATTTATGGAGCTGCTCATACATGCTGGTGATTAGTGGTTGTTACTAGTCTCTGCGCCAGCCTTTTGGATGTTTGTTATACTGACCATACAAACCATGTATCCAATATATTTTCCAAACTATTAAACTACTCTTTTAAAGGGACAGTAAGACTGTTTATAGTAACCCAGGCAGCAGCAGAGTAAACAGTTAATGACTGAAAATAAATATGAAGCTACAGGTATCTAAGCAATGACATTTTTCTGCAGGGCCATGAGTTAAAAAAAGGCTAAAAGTGAGAGCAATCATTTATTAAGAAAAATAATGTGCTTTATGAGTTAAAGGATTAATTTAATCATTTAAAAATTCCTCTTATCACCTTTGCAAAGCTTACAAAACTTTACTCTGTCATCTTTGGAGAACTGTCCAACATCCACAGACCTGTTTCTCACCTTGCCTTTGAGGCTCTTCTTCTAATTTTGGCATGCACTCCGCCCTCAACCCTAACCCTGTTAAAGGCTGTTTTCTTTACTTAATTACTTCCAGATGCGATCAACGAAAGCCCACAGGATTCAATCTACTCCACTCCATCTCAAAGATTACTCAGTACAGTGTAGGGTTTCTGAGAAATATTGTCGGTGCTTTTATATATTTATTTGTGTGTGAGCGTGCACATGAAAAATGCAGCAAAATTGAGTCATAATGCACAAAGGTCAGGTGGTGTATATGAATAGGAGTGCTTTTATATGGGCAGGATGTAGATGGAGACATGTGCAGTGTAAGTGTAATTATGCTTTAAGTTATTCATTATCTGCTACAAGCTCTGCATTACATTATCAGAAGATTTAATAACAAGAGACACTCCATGGAAAATCTGTGGGAAAGTGCAGAGGACTTTACTGTTTTTTGTGTTTTTAAAATATATTCTTAACCAACAAATTGCCCAATTAATTGTTTAATTCACAAATCAAACATTTGCCTTAAAATCTGTCTAATAAAATGTTTTTTATGGCCCAGAAGAGGCAGCGGAGTTTCTATTGATTTGATTTTGCATGATAGAGCTTTAAACTGAATCCATCCATGGCAAGTCAGATTGTGTTCACAGACAATGTTTTCTAGAAGTGTTCCTGACCCATGCAGTAATTTCCATGACAGAATCATGCCTATCTTTCATATAGTACACACAATTCTGATTTGTCCCGTGACCCTTTGATGATATTATGGACTGTAGACGATGACATATTTCATCTCTTTACAATAAGTCTTTACAATTTTACATTGAGGAACATTATTCTGAAATTTTTCCACACGTTTTTGCAAATTGGTGACCCACTGCGTCTTTAAGATGCTATTTTTATACCCAGCTATGTTACAGGTCTGTTGATGCTTAATCTAGGTAGTTTTTTTTTTTTTTGCTTGTTTTTTCTTTTGATTGTCAAATTGCAGTCCGAGAGTCAAAATACTTTAATTAGTAACATACACAGAGGAAAAAAAATAAACGAAGGGCTCTTGGAGTGTGCATATGAGTGTGTGTTTCTCAAGAATCTTTCATCTGATCTTCTTAACACTTGGCAGGTGTACTCCTGTTGTTCAGTTCTCATATTCTGGCTAAAAGCTGTTTTCTGTTAGGCTTTCTCAACAGTCTGACACACAGCCTGAGAGCAGGAAAGAGAGGCACATGCAGAGTCTCTAACAGAGGAGAACCATTACTTTAAGAACTTACATTTTAATCAGGGAGCTAACATAAGATAAATCTGAATGATACTCTATAGAGCTATGTCTAGCCCCCCACTACAGACTGGTGGCATGTCAAGGGTGTATTCCAGCTTTTAATTGAATTTCAATTCAACTTTTGTATAGTGCCAAATCACAACAACAGTTGCTTCAAGGCATTGCATGTTGTAAGGTAAACACCCTACAGCAGTACAAAGAAATAAGAGAAAACCCCAACAATCATATGACCCCCTATGAGCAAGCACTTTGGCGACAGTGGGAAGGAAAAACTCCCTTTTAACAGGAAGAAACCTCCGGCAGAACCAGGCTGAGAAAGGGGCAGCCATCTGATGCAACTGGTTGGCGTGAGTAAATGATGACAGGACAAAGACATGCTGTGGAAAAGGGCCAGAGATTAATAATAACAAAAAAAAATAGATGAAGAGAGGTGTATAAACATAGTGAGTGAAAAAGGTGACTGAAGAAGACTCAATGCATCATGGGAATCCCCCAGCAGCCTAGACCTATTGCAGCGTAACTAAAGAAGGATTCAGGGTCACCGGATCCAGCCCTAACTATATACTTTATTAAAAAGAAAAATTTTAAGCCTAATCTTAAAAGTAGAGAGTGTGTCTATCTCCTGAATCCAAACTGGAAGCCGGTTCCACAGAAGAGAGGCCCGAAAACTGAAGGCTCTGCCTCCCATTCTGCTTTTAAATTATTTAGGAGCCACAAGTAAACCTGCAGTCTGAAGGAGATATCCTGGTCAGAAATGACTCCAAGATTCCCCACAATGTTGCTGGAGGCCAGGGTAATGCCATCCTGAGTAAGTATCTGAGTAGAAACAGCATTTCTAGGATTTTCAGGGCCGAGTACAATAACCTCAGTTTTATCTGAATTTAGAAGCAGAACATTTGAGGCCATCCAGGTCTTTATGTCTTTAAGACATAGGTGTCAAACTCTGACCCGTGGGCCAAATTTGGCCCGCAGCCTAATTACATTTGGCCCGCGAAGCCATACCAAATTACTATTAGAGCTGGCCTACTGGTATTATACAGCTAATATATATATTGTTTAGTATTAAGCTTTGCTTGTTCCATATTCAGTTTTACAGCAAAACGTGTTTGAGTCCATAAGAAAAGATTCATTCTTATATCTGGAGGATTAAATATATTTCAATAAATATTAACGTTAGCCCGCGACTTTGTTTCAGTTTTGAATTTTGGCCCACTGTGTATTTGAGTTTGACACCCCTGCTTTAAGACATTTCTGCAGTTTAACTAATTGGTGTGTGTCATCTGCGTAGCAGTGAAAATGTATGCTATGCCTTCTGATGATACTGCCTAAGGGAAGCATGTATAATGTAAACAGAACTGGTCCTAGCACTGAACCCTGTGGAACTCCGTAATTAACGTCAGTGTATGAAGAGGACTCTCCATTTACATGAACAAATTGGAATCTGTTATATAGATATGATACAAACAACTGCAGTGCAGTAACCGTAATACCTACAGCATCTTCTGAGAGCTAACGGGGCTAAGCTACCTGCAAAAAAAACTGCAAAGAGGCTACATTTATTACAAGTATCATTATTACTAAAGGACACCGAGGAGTAACTAAACATCTGACACACAGAAGGAAGGTGCAAGAGGGCCATGCAGCTACCAAGTTGGCTACAAGCTAAGTTAGCGAATCCCTTAAGAAATAGTGAGTGAATACTGTGAATATAATTAGCAGCAACAGAGAGTGTGCTGTAGACTGTAAATGAGTAATTCAAACTTGTTGTGACAATTAAACAAGACTATTTTTTAAATTGCATTGTCACATTATTTTAGTAAGGACTCGTTAACAACAAAAATGTAAAAATGTATATATATTTTACACCAGATACCTTTCCTGTTGCAATCCCCAAGGAAAATAAGAGTTTATGTCTACTTCCGGGGTCTTTTGCTTGTTCTGCAAATACATAAACCACTACAATATAGAGCCACCATGTTAAAGAAATGAGCTCATTGTTTTTTATGTATGAAAGATTCAAAAATATTGACTGATACTTCCGATTTTTAAATCACCAAATATGGGTTGGAATACAAAGCTCTTCATGCACACATGTATGTTTGTGTGTGAATTCAATTATACCTCTAACGTAGTCATCATTTAATGTGTTATGTTGTGGATCAATGTTCAGTCCTTAACTGCCCACAAGTGACACAGATCATTTAGATGACGATGATGGGCTGATAACTCGTGGAATAATAAATGAATTAGTATTGTCATGTTTTGGCATTCCTGCTGTGCTTACTGTGTGAGTTATTTCCTGTTTTATTTTGTTATCCTTGGTTACGACCTCTCAGTTGTACTTCCAACCTTTGTTCTGTTTTTTTCTGGACAACCTGCATTCAATTAGTCAGTCAGTCCCCTGAGAATATATGCCATCAGCTGTCCACGTTTCACTTACCAGACTGACTTGTCTGGATAATAGTCAAGCTTTTGTGCGCATGTTTGTTCCTAGATTTCTCAGTGTATCACTTTTGGGATTTTTTTCCTTTTTTCTGCCCATTTCAGGATTTGTTTTCTTGGATTTTGAGTTTTCCCTGTGTCTTGTGTGTCCTATGTTTGGGTCTTGCTTCTTCTGAGAACCATCATAACTACCCTTTCAAGTATTTATTGCACAAATACACAACAAAATTGTTAGTTGTTTTTTTCTTCATGTGCATCAATGTACCAGGTTGTATTCACAGCATGCAAAAGAAACATTTACTGCCTGTGTCTGATATGGATTAATTTTAAAAGTGTGCTTCTAGCAGAGTTACTTTTATGACTTCTATGAGACCTATTTATGGTGTTTAACTGCTGAGAAAGAAAGAGGCTTTGAATCAGTTGCATTTATAGGTGTGTAAAGACAGGTTAGGCGTAACATCATTACTAGACTCTGTGCGTTTCTGCCTTGCAGGAGGTCCGATAAGTAGCTCGGAGAAGCTGGATGTAAAGGAGAATGAACTGCTGGATTCAACAGGCCATCTTTCCACTCCTGGCAACAAAAATAAAATGTAATTAGGAATAAATATATCATTATACTAATATAGCATATCTCAGTACCGTAAATGAGTTTATATGTCTGTCTTAAATACTAACTGTGTCTCCAGAGGTGAGGATGGTGTAGTTATTGTGCACTTCCATAGGCCTTTGCTGAGTTTCAGTGTGGGAAAGGATCAACATTGGTTGCCTCCCATCTGACCCAAACATCTGCTTCTCGCCTTTCCCCGCTCCACTTCTGGCATCAGAGCTCAGCTTGCGGACGGGATTGGTAAGCCATTTCTTCAGAGTGGTGACAGGGTGCCGTGAGCCTCCAGACGAGGAGTGCGAGCAGGGACTGGAGCCGCCTGAGGCCTGGTGAGGCACAGAGCCCACTGAGGGAGTGATACTGCCATCACTGCCTGCCACAGAGTACGACTCTGCTGCAAAAGGAGCAAGAAAGAAGGGGGGGAAGAGAACATGAATAAAGTCCAGGAGCTAATTGCAGGGTATATCCTCATAGGTCAAATGTTGCAGACAGAATTCTGCACAAAAATGTTCAATTTCCTGTCTTTATCCCACACTGTAACTTCAGTAGCTGCAGCTACTGTACCTACGGGCACTAAATGATTTTAAATACCAGAGCTGGTCTGTTCTCACAAGGAAAGGCTAAATAAATTCAACTGGAAATGTTATAGTAAAAGTTGATTTGCGTGCATTTGTTGTGCAAATTCACAGGAAAATGTAGTTAAAGCAATACTTTTGTAAAATAATAATCATTTTTTTAAAAGAGCTCTCCTATTTTAACATTCTTTTACTCAACACTATATAATTTGATTTATTTTGTTATGCATTAAAGGAAATACAAACCCAGCACCAGAAAACAGTTGGAGCACTGTGTAAAATGTCAAATAAAAGTAAGCTGCCAAACCATGGATACTATCAGAAGCTTTTCATGGTCTTGCTCTCTTCTGTTTCATGTTTTCCAAGCAGAATTTCAAATTTTGATTTGTCTGACCACAGAACAGTTTCCACCTTGTAGCCTCAGGCAATTTTAAGCGAACTTCGGCCCAGAAAAGCCAGCAATGTTCCTGGATCATATTCACATGCGACTTCTTCTTTGCATCACAGAGCTTTAATCTGCATTTGTGGATGGCACGGTGATTTGTGGAAGTGTTCCTGAGCCCATGCAGTGATTTCCATGACAGAATCATGCCTGTTTTTAAAGCAGTGCTGCCCAAGAACAAAATACACAACATCCAATACTGATTTTCTGCCTTGTCTCTTGCACACAAAGATTTCTCCAAACCCTCTGAATCTTTTAATGATATTACGTACTGTTTACAGTTTACATTGAGGAGCATTATTTTGAAATTGTTCATCCATTTGTAGATTGCAGTTTTTTGCTGATTGGTGAATCTCTGCCCATCTTTACTTCCGAGGAACTCTGCCTCTCTAAGATGCTCTTGTTACACCCAGTCCCAAAACTGATCTGTTGCCAGTTGTTGTGAGCTGTTTGAGGGCCACTAACTTTTCCAGCCTTTTGTTGCTCCTGTCCCAACTTCTTTAAGATGCGCTGCTTCCATCAAATTCGAAAAAATGTTTTATTGTGAATAAAATATCCACTTATGAGATTTACAAATGATTGCATTTTTTTTTCTCAAATTTGGGGAATTGGGGATGTAGTAGTGTAGTAGTATTCACATCATTTAGTTAAAAAAGTAGGTATAAAAAGTTAAAGTTGGCATTATGAAGCAAATGAACTTGTTTATATATCGTGTTATATTATTTATTGTTAGTTAAATATTTTCATGGAAAACTAATGTTTTAGCTTGTCATTGTAGAGCATTTTCTTAAAAAAAAATAATAATAAAAAAAATAAAGTGGCAACTATGTCAGAACTCTTCTGGTAAATATAGCTAGTGACCCCCGGATATATATCATGTTCATAGGATCAAACCTTTCTGATAACACAAATTAAAGCATTTTAAAATAGTCACAACTGAGATCATCATGTTTGCACTGAATGTTCTCAGTCAGCAGCTCAGCCTGGACCAGTACCAGAGATGACACCGTTTAACACCACAGCTGGATCTTGTTTCCAGCTTTAAGTCTCTCCACTGTGGAAACTGGTATCAAATCGTGAACCACACGGTTTTAATCAAGAGCTGCAACCTTAAAATTTCACTCTGTTTTGCTGATCATAGCAAAATGAAATCTTTCAGGAGCCCCATTTTGTCATTTTGGATTCTTCCCAGAAGCCACTCTTCCCTGTCAGCACATTTATGTAAGCTGTAATCATAATAACAAGCTTTCTAGAAGCCAGTGGAAAACTGGGTCAGCCATTTGCCAAAACTGCCTGATGCAGCCATTAAACAAGACACCATACTGACAATAAAATACTAAATGATGTGGGATTTTTTTTTCCTGTTCCATTTTAACTCCTTTTATTTTAAAAAAGACTGGAAAAAAACTGTTCCCTGTGTACAAAAACAGACAAATATTAAATGCACTATTCATGATATTTGCACGATTAGTGATACCGACTGATGCTTTCAGCCAGCATGAAGATATCCTACAAAACAAAACAATACATTTAATGGAGGCTGCATTCAAGTAAGATTATATACTAAAACAATTGTCTGCTGCTTTATTCGTGCAGTGAATAACACAAGCCGATTTCTGTAATGGGATGATTTAGACAGAGGGGAGGTGTTTGTGTCTGTTTAGAGTTTGGGATTGTTGACACGTTCAGAGATGAACTTGTCAACAGCTTGCTTATATTCTAAATGAACATGCTGACCAAAAATAATGGAAGAGTCTGGAAATGTAAAAGAAATAATGGTGAATCCAAAACAAGATGAATTTAGAGGATGAAGAACACAGAAAATAGATGCATGAGAAGGTGAGAACAAGAAGTAAAACAGCTAGAAGACATTATCCAGTACTAACAATTAGGTTTATAACGTTCTTCTCTTTATGTTAAAAACAAACAAACAAACTGTGGAACAGCGGTAAGCAAGCAAGTTCAGGGTTCAAATCTGACTGACGCTTGCATATTTTCACTGTGCCTTCATGGGTTGGATGCTTTTCTGTGTCCCTTTCTCATCAGTACTGTCGCAGATGTCGACCCTGTCCGGGTGTACCATGCATGTTGCCCACTGTCAGCTGGAAACTACTAAGATGACAAGTTAGGATAACGAATGCATATATTAGTTCTCTGGACCACAGCAGAGTCACATCACTGGTGAGTGCTACAGCCAAAATCACGCACAGTATAAAATGATGTTTTTTTCAGTTAATTTTTTTTATTTTCAAAGCAGATGTTTCAATCAGTTAAGTGACTGCAGCATCTTTATCAGCATCTCAACAACTATGTGATCCAAATAAGTACAGAACAAATTCAAACGAGTCACTACAAACAACCCCGAGCAGAGACTGCCATCTGGTCTCCTTTTTAAAAAAAAAAAAAAAAAAAAAAACAACTATCAAGGTCATTCATGAATGCTGTCAACCACCCCAACATCTGTTAAAATGAGGTATGTACAAATCACTGCTCGTTTTTCTGCAAATACACTAACATTTACCCTGAAATGACTCTTAGTATTCATAGTGGCTTCTCTGACACCCAGATCAGCGCTGAGCTGAGCAACTCAGCCGGTCATGTTTGTTTAAAATTGTTATGTAAGGTGTCATTTTCCAACAGAGCAACAGCTGGACCACCATCAGGACTTAAGGGAGTGTTTGAAGTGCATGCAAGGATGCATGCTGCTAATGCATCCACGCATTCAGACATTACAGACATAAGATTTTTATTTTAAATACATAGTTTTATATTCAGTTTAAAACCTGTTGATTTAAACTGTAACATTAGCAACTATTTTCAGGTGGTTTCACAACATAAATGCTCAACAACATACAGATCCATGGATAGATGAGAGTTTGGAAGAGGATAATTTTCTCTGCATCCATGCCCAGATGGAAGGAGATGACAGTAAATGAGACCAAAACATTAAGGAGGGGTCACTCACTCCAACAGTAATCCTTTCTGGTGCATTTTACTACAGTATGGAGTTTGATATGTGAGGGCAGAAACTGACTCACTGAACTGGAGTAGACCATCTGGGTAGTTGTGGATTATTTCTAAAGCTTCTAGTGAGTCAGCAAATCTTACCCCAGTTGGAATCACATCGAGAGTCATTCATAGTCAGTTATCAAGGAAAAGGAGGCCAATTGACCTTTTTTGAGCATTTAACTTGCTACTTTGATGTTTTTCCACTTTAAAGAAGTGTAGGTCCTCCCATTCTCTAGTTTTATAGTTAGTCTCCTGACCAGTGTCAGCACTGACCACATTTCCTTGATGTGTGCACAGAAAGAATAACTGAATAACTTTTGCAACTGAGTGTTCAAATAACTCACTTAAATATTTTGAATTAGTACCATGTCTGGCTCACAGTGAGTGACAGCAATCGGTACATATTATCTAATTCTAATTTTCTAATGCTTTAAAAATTATGTTAAACATTTTGCAACATAACTGAACGCTTAATTACAGTTAAAGTTACAGTTAACATCATAAAGTATTATCCATCCAGGAAATTAAATTGATTGTATAATTTGATAGAAAATCTCTCTTAATAATCAGATGCCAACATGCGCTTTCATTTATTTAATTTATTTCTGTGTTTTCATCTCATTAAGCGTCATGTGAGGGAGCTGATTATTCATCTGTGCGTCACATTATCTTCCTGCTGATGGAAGAAATGATGATCACTGCAGTCTCAGTTTATACTTCTTCTGTCATTAAAAATACAAATCAAGCAAGGTGTATGTTTTCTGTGTACACCCACAGAAGTATATATCCAGTGCAATACACAGAGAGGAATATGTCTGTTTATATGCCAATGAGTGTTTTTACTCCTTAGCCACAAAGACGACTTATCATGTAGGCATGAAGTTATAATTATTCCAGTAAAATAGATTTAAACAGGATCTGATCGAGACCTACCTGTGCACAAAATACACACCTGTTTAGACATGAGCCGCAACTTAAAGCCCTGTTTATTTAATTCATAAAGACCTCATAGTACCATATTATACAAACTGATCACTTTGCTCTCAGACTGCTGGTTTACTTGTGGTTCCTAGAGTTTCTAAAAGTTGATGGGAGCCGGAGCCTTCAGCGATCAGGGCCCTCTCCTGTGGAACAAGCTCCCAGTTTGGATTCAGGAAACAGACATCCAGGAAACAGGATCAGGTGACCATAGGCCATCCTTTAGTTATCCTGCTCTTATAGGCTCAGACTGCTGCAGGTCCTCTTAGCACTTCTTCTCCACTCACCATTTTCCCTCCCTATGTGTTAATACACCACAGCAGCGAGTCACTACATGCATTTTTCCCCCACAAGGTTTGTTTTGTCCCATCTCCCTCTGCTCTCTCTCTCTCTGCTGTTTTCTTTCCTGTCACCCCTCCAACCAACCACAGCAAACAGCTGCCCCTCCCTGAGTCTGCCAGAAGTCTCTTAAAAGGGAGATGTTCCTTCCCACTGTCACTTGCTCATAAAGGGTGGTCTGACTGTTGGTAACACTGTAGGGTCTTTGCCTTACAGTAAAAAGCACCTCATGGATTGCTACAAAATAAACTTGAATTGAACTGAATTTTGAATTACATTAATTTTACATGAGTGTAAATTAATTCTGCATGGGAAGTTCACTACAATATCAAACCATGAAAGATCCACAGTGGAACAAAACAGTGTGTCAGCAGCACGTACACAACTTCCTGCATAAAGTCTTACAGCAAGATATTAACTTATTGTACACATGAAGTGCAATAAGTGATGATTTAAGACACAGACTGTGGGTTCCCCTCAGTGCTTGGATTACCTAAGAATAAAAAATAACTTTGAACTAACCCGCTTTTACTCATACTGGTTACTTACACACACTGTTCCTGCTAACGTCTATTGCTAAATACACGAGCTACACAGCGTACGCCATCTTGCCTCATTGTAGGTAAGGTTAAGGACAGAGTTTAGAGTGAAAAGATAAAAAGTAAGCATCACATTGACCATTGAGCACATACCAGAAGCACACATTATTGTTTGCATCGTGTAGCTAATGGTTCCCAACAAACACTGATGTAGAAATATATCACAACCGTGTTTCCTGTTCCATGATTTTAGGGCATTGTTTGTGTAAAATATGCACTATAAATAAAACTGCTTTGTCTTAGAGAAGACTGAAACCTTCCCTTGCTGCAGGTACTGTTTAACTTTATGCTGTGATGTAAATCTGGTTAAAATCAGACATTTAGTTCAGCAGGAAACATACCATTACCCAAAAAAGTGTAAGATGGCTAAGTGAGTGTGTAAACTCCTGTATATGGAGGTGATCTGTGAAACTAGACACTTTCATGCTTGTTACTCATCGGGTTTACTTCTACACATGCTGGCAAGGATGATGTCACACACACTGGCTAATTGGCTATTAATCAAGGCAGTTTCTGCGCCACAGTGAAAGAATGTCTGGTGACACACCGAAAACTGTAGATTTCCAAGCAAGTTACCCAAAAATACTTTAACTGGAAGTGTTTCTCTGTCTTTATAAATAGCACTTGGACATTGTGCCAAATGAAATGAGCAATCAGTGAGTAGGATCACAGAGTGAAGGAGAAGAAGGAGGTCTTGTAAAATAAAGGAGAAATCTCCATACCAAACAAGATAAACACTATAAAATGAGAAGAAAAAAAATGCTGAATAAATAAAAGGCATGAGCAAAAAGATGTTAAAAAGCAGTTAGTGTTTTAGTGTCATCTATGACTAATCCACAAATAGAAAACAGATATTTTTAGAAATGTCTAGAGGGGGGTGGCGGGGCGGGGGGGGGGGGGGGGGGGAATCACATCACTAAGAAGATGAGTATCCCAAAGGAAATCAGGAGGTGAGAAAGTGAGGCAACGCAACGCTGCTTTCATTTTCACATTTTACATGCCTGTTTGCAGGGTCTGCCACAGTGCGGAGAGCTGCCCTGTAATCACTTCCTGAAACAACTGGAACAACAGAGGATTTAAGGGTTGCAGTTGTGGGACATGGCTCTGTGTCTATGCATGTGCCTTTGTGTGTGCATGTCTTAATATGTGTGTATTTACAGCCGCATTAGCTATGAGGCAGTGTCACAGTATTAGGGGAATGATTTTTTCTACATAGAACAGCACTCAAAAATGCATCCAACGTGAGAAAC
Source organism: Diplotaxodon limnothrissa (assembly GCF_057381915.1). Classification (NCBI taxonomy): domain Eukaryota; kingdom Metazoa; phylum Chordata; class Actinopteri; order Cichliformes; family Cichlidae; genus Diplotaxodon; species Diplotaxodon limnothrissa. Next base: position 19,783,696 of record NC_140600.1, read on the forward strand.
AACCAGATGAGAATTTTTTTTCTTTTCTAGCCATGGCTATGGGCATATCCACCTAATCTCAGTAAACTAATCCTTAATCAAACAAATAAGGAAATCCAGTGAAATGCAGTTTGTTTGTCAAAGGCTTTTTGTGGAAGTGATTCATTATTTGAGCCAACGAGAAAACAAGGGAATTTCTACAGCAACCCACACAACACAGGTATGTCATAATGAAATAAGGACTTAGTCAGAACCCCTTGGCATCAAATTTTAATGCATCGAGTACCCTTACGTGTTATTGTTCAGTGTGCAAGGTTAATGTTGCAAATGTTCCAATGATGCAAAGGGCCATATTTTAACACAAACCACAATGCTTTCTTAAATCTAACCAAGTCACCTTCATCCCTAAATCAAGCCATGGACTAGTAAATGACATAGTGGGGGTATTCTGAGAACATGGCCCTGATCCAGGAGCTCACACCTCACACCACAGCAAGGCTGGGCCCAGCAGACGTCATTTACTAACAGTGCACTCGGACAATATTTAAGACAAAATGTAAACAGCTGTTATTAGTAGCAGTAGTAATCGTAGTAGTTATAGTGGTAGTAGTTTTAAAGACTTCCTAAATATACTAGGACAGCCAGACCTTGATCATTTTTTCATGCGCATGGTCACAGTATGAAAAACTGGATAAGATATGCCCTGACATCCTCAAGCATCTCGATGTATCTGCTGCAATACTGCATGGAGTTCTGAAATAGTGCCAATGGTTAGCAGACCAAAGAGGTGGTCCCCCTTTTTAAGCGAGGGTGCTGCAGAGTATGTTCCAGCTTCAGGGGATCACAGTCCTCAGCCTAGGAAGGTTTTTACCATGTTACTGGATAGAGGAGTCTGTTAACTGAACCTTTGAGTCAGAAGGTTTAAAGTTTAAACTTATTGATTTGGAGAAGGCATATCTCTGTGCTATTTGGTCCATGAATAACTGTTGTGAGAGCTTGGTCCAGATTCCAAGGATTAAGACTAGCTCCCAGTTGTGTAGGACTTTAAATGCTTTCCCTTTGTCAGAGATTCTGTTCATAATTTGTATGGACATGACATTTTAGGGGCAAAGGGTTTACCCTATGGTCATGTTAGCTTCACTGACCAATGACCTCCAGCTCACACTGGGGTGTATGTACTGTATGTGTGAAGAGGCTGGGATGGGAATTAGGACTTCCCAGACAGAGGGCATGGTTCTCAGTGAGAATGAGTTGCTACCCCCAGTGGAGGAGTTAGAGTATCTTGTGGTCACAAGTGAGGGAATCGTTGTGGTGAAGAGACAGCTGAGTGTGAAGTGAAAGCTGCTTATTAACTGATTGATCTACAGTCCTGCCCTGACCTTTGGATAACAAACTGTTGGTAGTCACCAAAAGAATAAGACCGTGGATACAAGCAGCAGAAATGAGTATCCTTCGAAGGGCATCTGGGCTCTTCCAAGGTCAGGAGATAGCTTAGGAACTCAATCATTCCGGAGGAGCTCAGCTCAATCAAAATGAACCAGTTAAGGTGGTTTGGGCATCTGGCTAGGGTGCCTCCTAGGGAGATGTTTCAGGTTCCACCCCAGGGTGGACCAAGGACACGCTAACGAGATTATGTCTCTCAACTGATTTTGGAATGTCTCAGTATCCCAAAAGCAGGTAACATTCAGATAATTTTTTTGAAAAACATCCTTCTTGGCAGTTTACCTCCATCCATAGGATTATGATGATCTTCTAACAGGTGAAGTCGAGGGAAGAGATTTTTGGTTGAAAAGTTTGCATAACTTTTCACCTGAAACTTTCCTGTTTCCTGTTTTCCCGTACAATGAAATGGAAAATATTAATAATTACCCGAAACCGAACAGATGAAAGATACATGCAAATAATTAAAAGATTAAAAATCAAAAGTAAATGAGGAAGGATCGATGGTCTTTATTATATTGTATAACTGAATAAAAGCTCTTACTTTGCAGTGAAACTACAGAGTCTGAATGCATCTCCTCATATTACAAAATATGAACACTCTGCAACATCTTGCAGACACCGCAACAACAGATGAATAAACCTGCAGTAAAACTTCTACGTACCTCTGGCTTTGACAAAGCAGCAGCCACATTTGCTGAGTAGTTTTCTAAACAGGTGCTGACACCCACACCCTCGGTGATGGTGACTCCCTCTCATGGTGATGCACTTCTGCCGGTCCATTCAACACCATCAGAAATAGGCATAGTGCTGAGCACACACACACACACAGAAGCACATGCACACATGCACACACACTATTTCTGTGGTAATCCCCGCAGGAGAGAGGAAAAGTGTACACAGAGCTTCACAGCCATATTCCAAATTCGAGCAACAACACCTGATGGGGAAAAAAACTCCACCACTATCCCATGATTTGATGGCAAATCGCAGGAAAACCAGAGAGGCTGTTGAGGGCTTCGGCTTATGAGCCTCTCTGCGCTGGGAGATAGTGGGCAAAGATTATGAGAGGGACCAAAAGTAAGTGAGGGAGCGACAGAGGGGCAGGGAAGGGGAGGGGCCCTGATGAGGGAGGGATGGTAGCGAGCATGCTGTGCTGCTGCACCAGCATCTGTTTTCCAGTCCCTCCTCTCAGCCTCTCCCCTCCCCTCCTGATCCACTCTCGCTTCACACCTCCTTCATCAGCTTCTATTATCAGTGTTTGCTCTCTGCTTACCATTAGCAGGCATGAATAACAACGAGCATGAACTTTTCCACTGAACAGGCAAACAGTCATTTTCATTAGGCAATGCCTGCCTGTTGACTGGTCCACGTTTGGTCTGGGCTGGGTTAGCAAGAAAGAAAGTACACTATAAATCATGTTTTTCAAAGGAAGAAGTGCTTATTTGAATAATTTTGATGTTGACAACTATTTGCTACAAATTTGTTACCAATTAATCTCAGGTGTTCCCCACTTCCAGATTACAAAAACTATTCTACTTCTACTATTCAACACCACTTGACTCCAAAGGTTGCAGACCGTGGACTCTTAGTTAAAACAAATCACTCAGCTAAAGTAATAAAAGCTGAGAACACATTGTGTGCCATCACAACCTACTAAGAGACAACAAGCTGCAGATTTGGAAACACATCAACGACCCACATTTGTGTATTTCAGGAGTAGAGGGGAAAAAGTGAGAAAGTGTGAAAAGAAATACCACAAGCAGTCATAATTTCGTTTAAAGTCTATAAAAAAAAAAGCACCCCCAGTTACTCAAATGGGCCCGCACTCTCAGCTTAATCTACGATTTATGTTTTCAAAACTTTTAACTAAACCATTCTCTCAAATCAGTATGACAGCCTACTCTTCCCCGCTCGCCACCCGTCGATACCAAAGCACTGCCGTGGAAAAGCCAACATATGAAAATATCCTGCACACAGCCCACCGAGGTAGCTAGATGGAGGCGGACCGATTTAATCTCAAAGCCAAGATTAAGTATTCTTGACGAGATGATCTTACGAGCACAGCTGTCCGTGCTCGCAGCGGTGACTCAAGAAGATTTACGGGTAAACTCGCATGATCCCAAATGTGGACAAAGTCAATGAAGAAGGGGGAGAAAAAAGGAATAGAAGAATTTGACACAGCTTCATTTTTTACTATATGCAAACTGCACAGTTTCACACACACATGCAAACCAACATTCACACATGACCAGTGCAAATGATGACATCTCAGTCCACAGAGGGGGAAATTACGGCTGCAAAAATGTCAAAATGCTCTCGTTCTGCCGGCCGTCGAGTTAAGCTTTTAAAAACTCTGCTGAGACGATGATCCCTCTGAGCTGAACTGCACTAATCCCACCACAATTTAGGATTACAGTCCGTGCGTGCATGTGTATGTCAGCTTGCGCATGCCTAATCAGTCAATAACTAATCACCAGAATAACATAATGTGGGGTTGCATTCGGTGTTTATTTTGGTGTGTCAATTCTAACTCTTGTGCATGCGTTGCTTTTCTGTCAAACAGCTCCCCACTATGGGTGATGTAAGAGTTGCACCCAGCAGCAAACAGTGTGTGCAAATCACTCACTACTCACTTTATAGCAAGTATTGACTATATAGACATTTTATAGCACTTTCACTACACTACCTGAATTCAAAGTATCCCACAATTCCTCGTTAAATGCCGTGTACAACCAGTGGTCACTCCCCAACCACTGTATAGTATCATGGATCAAAAATGGCAGACAGATGAGAGGAAAGAAAGGAGCACATGACACTACTAACTTTGTGTATTAATTTTGGAAAAAATATGTTCTGTGTTTAATACAATGCTGTGTGTCAGTATTTATGTCATTATTTAACCTTTTTTCTTTTGCCACCTTCTGACTATGTAACAGCAATGGTGCATTTAATGGTGCAGAGAAAATTACTCATAGAACTCAGTAAACATGGAGCAGGGAGTCATGCATGAGTGAATGATTATCACTGGTCCAAACCGTGAACCTATCTTAAGCCAAAACAAGTTGTATTTGGTGCCGAAATCTAACCAGCAAGTAAACTTTAAAGTAAAAAGCAAGTGAAGATGAAATGAATCAGTCAGTAAAAACTAAGTAAAACATAGCCTGCTTTCCTGGCTGATAAACTCTGAGTTACTTCAGACTCTGCAGCACTTTAAAAGAGGACCATTATCACTAGGTGTACAGTAATGATGTAGGTGGTGGATTGTGAAACAACAGTGCAGGATAGCATGTGTTTAATATGGAAAACTAGTGAGATTTGACAACCAGGTGGCATGACATCCTGGGATACGAATCGATGCATACACTCACTGCGGTACCTTTGCAACCTGCGGTCACAGGTGACTTCCCGGCCCACTTCTCCCGAGTCCATATGTCCCGGCTATGACCATGCAACAACATTTTCTCCCTGCTGGTGTCTGAAATCTTATACATGGAAAAGACAAGCGAGTGATCAGTGAAGGGAATTGGATTTGTATTTTGATACATATATATGTGATAGATTAGGGGGGTAGGTAGATCCTACCAGACAGAGCTAATTATACCAGGCTAACACTCTGTTTCACCTCTCCTCCACCCCCTGTCTCTCTTATTTTTGCTTCAGCTTAAGTGGGTTCTTATCTTATCTGTGGAATTTCTCTTAGAGAACAAAAACGATCAGGAGAGTGGATGGTATCACAGCCTGGGGTCAATGATGTTCACTCAAGTTAAGCCAGGGTAATTGAATCTTAATAGTCAGCTTCTAGCCTACAAAACAAAAATGCAGAATGCAGCTAGATTTGCTGATCACCACCCCAACAAGTCTTACTGCATGACATGTGAGAAAGATCACATGCAGCTTATTTCATTTGAATAGATTTTTTTAAGGAAACCACACTGCTCTGCATGTTGTTGTCTTTGCATTTATGACAAATTCGAACGTGTGGCCATAAAAACAGCAAGAAGCGCGTGTCTGCATGCTGGCTAAATGACTAAGGCTCAGGATTTGGTTTTCCATAACAGATGACGAATTAAATTAAACTGAAATGAGCCCTATTTTAGGGCAAAATAGTAATAATAATTTTAATAATAATGTTAATTTGTTTGCACTCATATTAGCAAGAATGGAATCACTTTTAATGGATTTTGGAAGAAATTACATTTATGTGATTCTTTGCATTAGAAATCTAAAGACTACATGGCAAAGAGAACAAGATTTGAAAACAAAAAATATATAATTTGAATCAAATAATAGTTGCACAGTTTTTGAAAAATTACTTATTTTCCTGTATTGAGATGTCTTCTTGTGTTATGTAATTCAACATCCATTATACTGGATAATATTTGACATAAATTAATACCTAATTAAACATTTGTTCAAAAATATGCTGATATATACATAAGATTTTATATGAGACCATTTCCTTTTATGTCACACGGGTACTCACTTTATCAAGCTTGTATTCCAGAAGTTCTTCATTCCTCCCTTTTTCCAAAGTCTTCATTTTTCTTCCTCTTGAGCTTCTTCTATCATTGCATCATCTTTCTTCACTTGGTGCTGTACTCTTTCCCCTCATTAAATCATCCGTGCGCCAAGTTTTGGACTTTAATCAAAGGTAGAAAACAAGTTAAGCTTAGGCTTCAGAGAAACATCCAACTCATCCTGCCTGACAAAAAGACAAAAGCAGACAGCTTAAACTTTGCAGCGGGTCTCCTGCGGGAAGATGAGGACAGCTGGTCAATTTCAGTGGGATTTCTCCTTAGGCCGCTCTGGATTAGAGAGGGTCAAGCCATCCAGACAGGTCCTGCCATGTCCAGCAGATTCCTTGGGCTAATTTCAGACTGTTACTGCATTCCCAGAACAAAAACATATACTCAGAATAGTTTATTAAAAACCTCAACTGTCTTATTATTATAATTATTATTATGATAAAGAAACACAGACTTACTGCCTTTTCTTTTAAACCAGATTTGATTTAACACTTTTATTCCAGTTTGTGCTCTGAGGTAATTCCTGGAATGTAAACAATCCACAGATTTAAATCATGCCAATGAAGTTTGTATATCCCATACACTTCTATCACAGATGTAGGATGTCATCACTTTCACTCTGCTGTGACCAACCAAAAAGGTAAATTTGAGAAATACCATCCCTGAACTGCAGCTGTTTGGGAATTTCTTTGTTTTGGAGTCTGTCCCATCTATTCCGAACACACTGGTCATGTCTAATGGGATTTGACTTTCTGCTAGTTAGTCTTAACAAATTAATTAGATTCCTTGGATTAAAGCAGCTTACTGTTAACATTTTATACTCGTAAATGAATTAAAGATGTCCACCAATAAAAATAATTTTGAGGACTGAAAAAACTTTTATATGGTAGTAGCTACTTATTTCCAGATTTTTATAAGGTGGTCAAAAAGAGGAGTGTATTCCTGTAAGCTACATCGACCTCTAGGTGACCCTGTAGAGATTGCTCTTTTTTTTCTCCTTCATAATTTGAAATATGAAGGAGAAGAAAGCTATAATCTTTTATTTCACAGAAACATTATGAAGGATTATATTTGTTTGTCCACAGCTACTCGTGCACATGTTTATCTTCATTCTTATGACCGATCAGGGGTAAAGCAGCTCATCTACTAATGGGAAGGTTGGTGGTTCAATCCCTCGCTGCTCCAGACTGCATACCAAATATGTTTGGGAAACATACCGAACCCTGAGTTGCTTCCAATGCAATCATTCAAGTGTCAATGTGTGTGAATGTGAGACAGAAAGCACTTAGGCATAGAAAATGGGTGAATGAGTCATGCTGTATAAAGTGTTCTTCTACTCAAGTTGAGTAGAAGAACCAGTCCATTTACCATGTGAAATGTGTGATTTTAATATGTCGATGTCTGTCTCAGTTTTTTTTTGTACACAGGTCTCTTGTGAAAAAGAGATTTCAATCTCAGTGAGACTTTGTGTTTAAATAAATACTTCAATAATAATAATAACAACTGCATAGATAAATAGTCCTCAAAATTCAGAATGGTATGGCTGAATATTAGTCTAAACCTGCTACTTTGTAGCTTAGCATAAGGCCTTTTTAAACTGTTTAAGAGCAGTCCACTGCAACAGAGGAGTCGGAGCGTCAATCTGCATATTCATAAATCGGCAGTAAAAGTCGTAAAAGCTATTTTATTAAACAAGGGTATTATTTATGAAAAGTAAAAATCCAGATGTGGAGCTGAGGAGCTTTTTGAGGTTTGCATCAATGCTAGCAGTGGAACTTGAATAATTTGTAGAAGGAGAAAACTTAGTTCATCCAGCTAAGACATACTTAGCTTTTAACTGCTATTAAAAGATGAAGAGAGCAACAGGTAATCCCCTCTATAAAGCTGTTACAAGTGGGATGAGCTAAGCATAGGAGATGAGCACACAGTGCCTCAGTGAAGACTCAACGAAGACTCCTCCTCTTAGTTTTATGTCATGATGACAACATGTGGGATGGAAATGGGTAAAGTATCTCTGTTCACAGGCCTGGGAGGAAACGGCTCCTCTGCAAACAAAGCAGGAGGGCTGAAATCAGAAGTCATTTAGCACGAGTCACAGACAAATGCTGACAGGTTCATGCTACTTATGGTAAGTGTATGTATTTCCTGTTCATGTCTATGAGTGTCTCATAGTTTGACAGTCATGGTATTATTATTTATTACATAATGATGAATGACAGTCAATGCAGCAGATGCGCCTCTGAATTTTTATTTCTTTACTTCTGTTTTATGAACTGTGGCTTCACAGTTATGTACTGATATAAAATACTTGAGAAGTCTATACTGAGCGAATAAAAAAAATGTACAGTTCAGCCATAACAGGTCATGGCTGTACCATCAAAACACCTGTCAGTGATGTTCTTTTTAGATAGATCTTTAAATCATATATTTGCAGTTTTGATTTCAGCGTAAAAATATGTAAACTTAACTTTTTGCTGTGCGGAGTAAAAATTATACAAGTCAAAAAGCAGAAGTGATTACTTTCAATACCTATGTTGGCTTCAGATTGAAGCAAGCAGGTTCACATGTGACCAAGATTACTCTGAGGTGGGTTGTTCCTCATTTAGCCGTGTTGTGTGTTCAGCAGGGCATTTAGATTCTTATCCAGTTAACAGTGAGGCAGTGCTGAGCTCGGACTCATGTCACACTTCATCTGTCACCAAGTGAACCTTTGATCTTCCTGAAGCCTGATATATAGCATGTTGTGATGAAACAACAGCTTTATGCTTAGAATAAGTGGACAGATTGTAAAACAATAGCTTGCTTTCCAGGAAGCCAAAAAAACATACATCTGACAGGAGGTTTCTGCCTGACCAGTTTCTTTTTTTGATATTGTTTTAGATGTAGACAAAGGCATTTGGGCCCATTTCACCTGTTCTGCTGGAAGATGGCCACTGCAGCGGAGGACCCCCACCTGGGATCAGGCCCTGACGATAGCGAAGTGTCTCCATCCGGGAGAGAGTCAGACTCAGATAGCATTCTTTCGGATGACTCGGTGCTTCCAGACTACACGCCAGAGAGAAGAAATGGGAGTGCAGCATCAACACTATATCAAGCGTGCGCCCGTAATGAACCGGTCACTCTGCAGACAGTGCTTGAGAGGGGGGTCACAAAAGAAGAGGCGATGGAGCTGGACATCAATGGCTGGGTGAGAGTCTCATCCATAATGAACTCATGATCTCTATGACTAGCAGTGAGCAACATATTGCAACATCGCTGATCTTAACTGTTAACTTCAAACCAACAGAATGGTTTAATGGTGGCATGCTGTAAAGGTTTCCTAGAGATCGTACATGGACTTCATACCTGTCCATATGTTGACATAAATCACCAGGACAATGAAGGCAACACAGCACTGATGATTGCATCCCAAGCAGGTATGTTTTACCAACTTATTACAACTGGGGTGCTCACGAAAAAGTTAATTTGATGCAAGTGACATGTTTGCTATAAAATCTGTTTCAGTAAAGATGGGGATGGGTTCCCCACTCACTCTGACTGCATGGACAAACAGTTCAGGAAAGAGATAACTAAATGCATTCCTTAAATGCTGGTTAAAGCTTTATCAAGCAAAAAAGAAGCCATGTAAATGGACTAAAGCTCATTCAAAATGAACTGAGACAAAGTAGAAAATGGTACTTTGGTCAGACGTATCAAAACATTTGACATTCTTTTTGGAAAACATGGACAACAGCTGTGTCCTTCCAACTGACCATCCAACTTCTAAATCTTTCATCAGCTGAAAACATCTGGAACAACATGAAATTAAAAATATGTCAAAGGAGACCCAGGACTGTTGAGCAGCTAGAATCCTGTATCAGACAAGAACAGGAAAACAGTCTTCTCCCAAAAGTCCAGCAGGTGGTCTCCCCCGTTTCCAGATGTTTATGGACTGTTGTTAAAAGAAGCGGGGATGCTAGACAGTGGCAAACTGCCCCAACTGAGAGTTATTGGTGCCAGTAATCTCAAAGTGAGCTAATATTTTTGTATGTATATTTTTGTTTGAACCTTTGATATGGTTTATGTGTTCTATTGTGAACAAAATCTGGGTTTATTAGGTTTGTAATTATTCCATTTTGTTTTTATATTTTACACAGATTCCTGAGAACTTCTTTGGGATTGGGATTGCAAATAGCTTGAGCTTGATTTAATCGGAGATTTAACCAGTTGCAAATATGCACTCAACTCGTGTTTTCTGATGCACTGTTGTATAAATTCTGTGTTTTTACAGGTCACATCATGACAGTGACGTATCTCCTGAACTATTATCCTGGAATAGACACAGAAATAAGGGATTGTAGAGGTTTCACAGCTCTCATCAAAGCTGCAATGACTGGCCGCACTGACGTTGTGGCAGCCCTTGTTATGGCTGGTATGTAAGAGTAGAGTGCAAAAGCACACTTTATTTCACTGGATCATTACCTATACATTTCAGCTACCGGTATAAAAACAAAGGTATGGTATATTCTCTGTTTCTTAATGCTTTGGGAAATAGCAAATATGAATAAATATCCATCATTAATTGAGACAAGACTCTTATAGAAATATGTAGCACGCCCCTGCGGGCGGTTTATCCTTCAAGCTCGGGTCCTCTACCAGAGGCCTGGGAGCTTGAGGGTCCTGCGCAGTATCTTAGCTGTTCCCAGGACTGCGCTCTTCTGGACAGAGATCTCCGATGTTATTCCCGGGATCTGCTGGAGCCACTCGCCTAGCTTGGGAGTCACCGCACCTAGTGCTCCGATTACCACGGGGACCACCGTTACCTTCACCCTCCACATCCTCTCGAGCTCTTCTCTGAGCCCTTGGTATTTCTCCAGCTTCTCGTGTTCCTTCTTCCTGATATTGCTGTCATTCGGAACCGCTACATCGATCACTACGGCCGTCTTCTTCTGTTTGTCTACCACCACTATGTCCGGTTGGTTAGCCACCACCATTTTGTCCGTCTGTATCTGGAAGTCCCACAGGATCTTAGCTCGGTCATTCTCCACCACCCTTGGGGGCATCTCCCATTTTGACCTCGGGACTTCCAGGTTATACTCGGCACAGATGTTCCTGTACACTATGTATACATGGAACGCCACTTGGTTATGGCGTTCCATGTATGCCTTGCCTGCTAGCATCTTGCACCCTGCTGATTGCCTCTGGGGCATCTTTACACAGCCTGCACCTGGGGTCTTGCCTGGAGTGATAGACCCCAGCCTCTATGGATCTTGTGCTCAGAGCTTGTTCTTGTGCTGCCATGATTAGTGCCTCTGTGCTGTCTTTCAGTCCAGCTTTGTCCAGCCACTGGTAGGATTTCTGGATATCAGCCACCTCCTCTATCTGCCGGTGGTACATACCGTGCAGGGGCCTGTCCTTCCATGATGGTTCCTCGTCTCCCTCCTCCATGGTGGATGGAACCATATATATATATATATATATATATATATATATATATATTTATTAGGGGTGCAACGATACTCGTATCGATATTGAACCGTTCGATACAGTGCTTTCGGTTCGGTACGCATATGTATCGAACAATACAAAATTTGTAATTTATTTTATCAACTTTCCTTCTGACGATGCTGTCTGTGTTGAGCGCTCAGTAAATCTGCGTTCGACTACTCAGCCTAGGCTGCACTGTCGAGCGCAGATCCACTGAGCGCTCAACACAGACAGCATCATCAGAAGGACGAGCGCAGGGCAAGCTAGCGAGACAGAAGTTAAGCTCTCCTTGCAACATGGCAAATTGAACCTTCCCCACCCTCATTCAGATGTGGCGTTTGGAATTATTTTGGTTTTCATGTGACGTATGACCCTGAAGGTAAGCGCGTCATGGACTAAAGTAAAACAGTATGTTGGATGTGCCACGCAATGCTCAATTACATGGGTGGGAACTAGTGTGTTAGCGAGCAGTTAGCTCGTTAAAGTGTTAGCCGTCTAGCCCCACGCAGGGGTAGCTCGATAACGGAGCACTAGTGGGAACACAACGAATATGACTGCACATTTACGCTGACATCATCCTAGTGCAAAGACAAGTGGAAGCAGACAAAAACAACAAGCATGCATGTTACAAACTTTACCCGAGTCATTTAGACAGCCGTTAGCACATGATTCTCCTTATGGGGACCTGATATGTTTAATATTGTGGCGAGCTCAGACAAGGAGGAGAGGGAGGTGTCGTTTGGTCTTGCTTACCGTGAGCTAGCGAGGGAGCACAGCCGTTTATTGACATCTGCAGAAGAACACTGCCGCTAGCTAACTCCTCAGCGCGGCAACCGCACAGCAACAACAACACACAGAGCGCCCTCTGACCCCGGAAGGACACACCGTCGCAGCGAGAAGGCGTCACCCGTCACTATGGCAACATAAACAAAACATAACTGTACAAACAGAACCCTGAACAGCCCTGACCCGCTACATAGCCCCCGCCTAAGGGGTCAGTCGTCCCCGACGACCCCATTGCCCCACACAAAGTCCTGCAAATGTCCAGGTGCCTTCTTTTGGCGCACCGGCCGGTCACGACCGGCGGGGAAAAAGTCACTCGGGTCAGAACAGAACATGGGGTGCCACCATCATCCCACATCTGACACTAATGTGGCGAGCTCAGACAACGAGGAGACGGAGGTGTCGTTTGGTCTTGCTTCCCGTGAGCTAGCCAGGGAGCACAGCCGTTTATTGACATCTGCAGAAGAACACTGCCGCTAGCTAACTGCTCAGCAACCGCACAGCAACAACAACAACACACAGGGCGCCCTCTGACCCCGGAAGGACACACCGTCGCAGCGAGAGGGCGTCACCCGTCACTATGGCAACATAAACAAAACATAACTGTACAAACAGAACCCCGAACAGCCCTGACCCGCTACAATATGCTGCTGAGAATATAACCCAGAAGAAGCGTATAGTATAGCTTTTATTTTGGAAAGAGCCTTTTCTCTGTAATAAACTCTCTTTTCCAAAGATGAGTGACTCCTCAATCAGATACAGGTGTTACCGCGCCAGATCCGCGGCCCCGAACCGTAGTAAGGAAACCTCTGGCAGTTACTTGAAGGTTCCGTAACTGACTCGTAGCCGGCAACAGCTTACTATACAGGTCAACTCCGCTAGCAAAAAGATCGAAGGAGGCGTAGGAAACTGCTTCACCGAACTTTATTTCTTCTCTAAGGCACGAACACCGCGTACAGTGGGCTGAAACAGTTTACTCACAGCGAGCATCGCCGACACAACTCTGGCTGTCGAGGGAGTTATTATATTCCTTTTATTTATTTTCTTTCCGTCTCTTCTGTAGCTAACCGTTACTTTTTCCCCTTCTCCGCTCTCTCTCTTCACACACACACACACACACCAGGCAGTCCCGCTACACACATCCCGAATACATTTCCCATCAGGCTTCATCCTTAAAGGGCCATGCCTGTAACACAGGGCTTGCAAAATCGGGCTAGCGATTTTTCCAGTCGGGCTACCAAAATCTATCTCTGCCCTGCCCATCGGGCTATTGTAGGAAGGAAAAATATATGTCAATGCTTTTGCATTCTTTCGGAAATGTAGCTGGGTAATTATGTCATTGGCATCGGTGAGCCACTGTCAATATGTGACATATTGAAATCGCGTTTGAATTTGCGCTTGTTTTTTGCTTTCACTTTGCAAATATCCAGGTGCCTTCTTTTGGCGCACCGCCGGTCACGACAGGCGGGGGAAAAGTCACTCAGGTCAGAACATGGGGTGCCACCATCATCCCACTTCTGACACCAATGTGGCGAGCTCAGACAAGGGGGAGACGGAGGTGTCGTTTGGTCTTGCTTCCCGTGAGCTAGCCAGGGAGCACAGCCGTTTATTGACATCTGCAGAAGAACACTGCCGCTAGCTAACTCCTCAGCGCGGCAACCGCACAGCAACAACAACACACAGAGCGCCCTCTGACCCCGGAAGGACACACCGTCGCAGCGAGAAGGCGTCACCCGTCACTATGGCAACATAAACAAAACATAACTGTACAAACAGAACCCTGAACAGCCCTGACCCGCTACATAGCCCCCGCCTAAGGGGTCAGTCGTCCCCGACGACCCCATTGCCCCACACAAAGTCCTGCAAATGTCCAGGTGCCTTCTTTTGGCGCACCGGCCGGTCACGACCGGCGGGGGAAAAGTCACTCGGGTCAGAACAGAACATGGGGTGCCACCATCATCCCACTTCTGACACTAATGTGGCGAGCTCAGACAACGAGGAGACGGAGGTGTCGTTTGGTCTTGCTTCCCGTGAGCTAGCCAGGGAGCACAGCCGTTTATTGACATCTGCAGAAGAACACTGCCGCTAGCTAACTGCTCAGCGCGGCAACCGCACAGCAACAACAACAACACACAGGGCGCCCTCTGACCCCGGAAGGACACACCGTCGCAGCAAGAGGGCGTCACCCGTCACTATGGCAACATAAACAAAACATAACTGTACAAACAGAACCCCGAACAGCCCTGACCCGCTACAATATGCTGCTGAGAATATAGCCCAGAAGAAGCGTATAGTATAGCTTTTATTTTGGAAAGAGCCTTTTCTCTGTAATAAACTCTCTTTTCCAAAGATGAGTGACTCCTCAATCAGATACAGGTGTTACCGCGCCAGATCCGCGGCCCCGAACCGTAGTAAGGAAACCTCTGGCAGTTACTTGAAGGTTCCGTAACTGACTCGTAGCCGGCAACAGCTTACTATACAGGTCAACTCCGCTAGCAAAAAGATCGAAGGAGGCGTAGGAAACTGCTTCACCGAACTTTATTTCTTCTCTAAGGCACGAACACCGCGTACAGTGGGCTGAAACAGTTTACTCACAGCGAGCATCGCCGACACAACTCTGGCTGTCGAGGGAGTTATTATATTCCTTTTATTTATTTTCTTTCCGTCTCTTCTGTAGCTAACCGTTACTTTTCCCCCTTCTCCGCTCTCTCTCTTCACACACACACACACACACACACACACCAGGCAGTCCCGCTACACACATCCCGAATACATTTCCCATCAGGCTTCATCCTTAAAGGGCCATGCCTGTAACACAGGGCTTGCAAAATCGGGCTAGCGATTTTTCCAGTCGGGCTACCAAAATCTATCTCTGCCCTGCCCGTCGGGCTATTGTAGGAAGGAAAAATATATGTCAATGCTTTTGCATTCTTTCGGAAATGTAGCTGGGTAATTATGTCATTGGCATCGGTGAGCCACTGTCAATATGTGACATATTGAAATCGCGTTTGAATTTGCGCTTGTTTTTTGCTTTCACTTTGCAAATATCCAGGTGCCTTCTTTTGGCGCACCGCCGGTCACGACAGGCGGGGGAAAAGTCACTCAGGTCAGAACATGGGGTGCCACCATCATCCCACTTCTGACACCAATGTGGCGAGCTCAGACAACGAGGAGACGGAGGTGTTGTTTGGTCTTGCTTCCCGTGAGCTAGCCAGGGAGCACAGCCGTTTATTGACATCTGCAGAAGAACACTGCCGCTAGCTAACTGCTCAGCGCGGCAACCGCACAGCAACAGCAACAACAACACACAGGGCGCCCTCTGACCCCGGAAGGACACACCGTCGCAGCAAGAGGGCGTCACCCGTCACTATGGCAACATAAACAAAACATAACTGTACAAACAGAACCCCGAACAGCCCTGACCCGCTACAATATGCTGCTGAGAATATAGCCCAGAAGAAGCGTATAGTATAGCTTTTATTTTGGAAAGAGCCTTTTCTCTGTAATAAACTCGCTTTTCCAAAGATGAGTGATTCCTCAATCAGATATATTTATTTTTTTAATTATTTTTGTTTCAGCAACATTAAATTTAAAAACTGTACTTTTGAGTTAAAATATATATTTATAATTTTAATAAATGACAAATTAAAAAGGCATGAACATTTTTTTTGTATCGAAAAAATATCGAACCGAGACACCAAAGTATCGAACCGAACCGTGAATTTTGTGTATCGTTGCACCCCTAATATATATATATATATATATATATATAAACAACAGATTAGTCACTTACACATATGAGCTACTCAGCTAGCTCTTTTTGCTACAATTCAAACTATACTGATGTTCCATTAAAAGAACTTTTTACAGTTTGAACATACAAATGCTAGCCCCAACTGATATCACTGGATCGTTTCTGAAACTCTAACATCAGCTCTTTAACTCTGTCTTTCACTGCTCTAAATAAAGACTAAGAGCACTGCTAGTGAGAACGGCTGACTACATGGTTTATCTGACCGTATTTGAACCCGGCTAACTCTGCGCATATGTCAACGTGTCGGTGACGTGAGACTGGTTTAAAGGATCAGTCTGAGGACATTATCACATCTTAACAGATACTGACTCTGTAATCTTTACCTTACTAGACTTGCGGGCTGGTCGCAGATTAGTCGTTTCCTTATTTTTGGACTGCACGTTTCCTCAAATCTCTGCCAGGAGTAACACTTAGTCCAACATTAATATCATACAATAAACTGCCCTCATAATGAAATCCATAAAGATGGATTTCTGAAAGAGACTGTGGGAAAGTCAGCTGAACTTTACAAACCCCTGCCTGCTTTATTCTACCGCATTTAGACAGCATATCACTGTATCAGAAAATTTAAGTTAGTAAGTCAAATAAAACATTAGTAAACAGGCATTGGCACACAAGTCATTTTCACATTTCACAGTATGACAACCACAGATGTAGATAATTTTAACTGTGCAAAACGGCTCAGGGCTGTGCTGTAACTTAGTTATCTACAAACTGTGAGACAGCAACACGTTTATTGCAAGCCACCATGCGCCTCATGAACCTCGAGAACTCAGGTTTGGCATCAAGTCTGACGTGTGTAGGCTGTATGCGATAAGATTTACTAAAAAGTATTAATACATTATCAAGTCAGACACTTTGATGTTTAACATTTTTTTGTAGGGCAGCCCAAAACAGCACTTTAACAAGTTATTAATATGAACTTATTATTAATGAGTTATTATTAATCAGTTCTTGTGTTTGTTTTTCCTCGTGGTATTTCTTTTCAGGGGCTGACATACATGCAGTAGATTCCACCAGAGGAAGATGTGCTCGGGACTGGGCCTTTAAGACAGGTCGCTACGAGACCTTGCACCGTCTCCGTCGCCTCAATATGCGTCCAAGAGCTGAGCAGTTCTGTGAGGGTTATGTCCCTGAGTGGCCTGAGCTCAAGGAGAGAGTAGCCAAGGCCGTATCTCAGAAAACTCCCAGGGAAAAAATTGCCCAGCAGATCAAAGACACCTTTGGATTCAGATTACCTCGTGACCCCGAGGACAACGGGGTGTTGGACCACATGGTGCGCATGACCACCAGTGTCTACAGTCCTCTGATTTCAACTGGATGTCACCCACTCTGCCCCACGAGCCCTCCAGAGATTGGCAAGAAGCGTCTGGCCGTACAAGAGCTGGTCAGCAAACATACAAAAAAGGACCTTGAGGAAAGCTCAGTGTGCCACAGTAATGGCTCAGTGTCGCACATTATCCCCACAATCCACTCTGCGGAGTCGATTGCTACGACATGCTGTGCCGACACCGAGCGGCGAGGCAGTATGCTCTCCACCAAAGCTGCCACAACTTTTATTTCCCGGAGTATGGGGAGGCGGAACAGCGTGTTCCCCTCTGGCTGCATCCCAAAGATCAATGTAGACAGGCCAACAGAAGCAACGCCAAAGAAAGAAAAGAAGAAGAAGAGGGAAAAGGGCTATCTGGAACCACCCAAGTGGAAGTACAAGGAGATCAAGGATGAGAAAAAAAAGGACAAGAAGAAGGCTGAAAAAGAAAAGGAAGAAAAGGAGAAAAAGAAGAAAGAAAAGGACAGCAAGAAGGCCAAAAAATAAGGTTTTAAAAAAGAAAGGGCTGTACAAAATATCCTTTGTGAGAAAAGTGAGTGTCTTTTCAACTCAGGGCTTAAAATGTTCAAACCAAAGAGCATTCAAGTGAATACTAAACTTAAATCTGAAAGGGAGTGACAGAGGAAGAGAACTGTAAAGACTCTTCAGAGAAGGTTTGAAGCATCTACGCTAAAAGCAGTACCTATATTTGGAGTTAATGTGAAAAATAAGTCTATTATTCTATTAGGGATTAAAAGACTTTAAAGAACTTCTTAAAAAAAAGAAGAATATGGCACAGTGCACAAAATCCATATTTACTGGCTCATTCTTACCGGTGCTAAAGCATCCATGATGTCTACCTCATTATTCAAATAAATCACAGCCACAGTACGAGTAGACCTGCCTCCATTTATAACATGAGATGTAAACCTAGAAGCATATATGCTACAGCTAATTTGTATTATTAAGTAGTATGTATAATATTTATACATAAGAAGAGTTTATGGATGAAAACATGAACTGAAAATACTGTATAGTGTTTAGACAACAAGCATCAAAACTCAGGATCTGTTTAATCTTCTAGGTTTATTGCCACTTTGTGATATTGCCAATAATGTTTATGTAATCTTTGAATACCGTGCACACAGTCATGAAAAAGGAAGTTTGCACATGACTCCGTACAGTTATGTACAAAATCATGTACACCCTTACTGAAGGGTAGCCGATCAAATGCACTTGATTAACTGATCATCAGCAGGTGTGAGTTTCTATACAGATGCGGAAGTTTTGGCATTTTGCTGATCTGGAGCATTCAGGTGTCTGTAAACACAATGCCACAGTCTTCCCAGGAGAGGATGTCCCAGGAGATTCAGCCCTAGGTCAGAGCGTGCAATCCTCAAAATAAGCTGCAAAAAAAAAACTCCAAGAGCTACATCTGAGACTCTACAGGCCTCAGCTAGAATGTTAAATGTTAAAATTAATTAGAGAACAATTAGAAAAGTGAGGCTTGTTTGCTTATCTTTGCAAAAGTTGCATTTGAACAGACCACAAGACTTTTGGAACATAGATCCAAAGAGGAGATGTCTGGTGGCGGCACATTTGGCGAAAACCAAACAGAGCATATCTGCACAAACACCTCATACCAACTGTCTAGCACGGTGGTGAGGCCATCTGCGAAATCTTGGCTGAAACTGGGTCATGCATCAGTACAACAATCTCAAACTCAGCAGCAAATCTGCAAACGCATGTCTGAAAAAGAATCAACGTGTTGCAATGACTCAGTCAAAGTTCGGACCTTAACCTGACTTAAATATTGTGGTGGAACCATAGATGAATGCCTGCAAACCTCAATAAAATGAGGCATTGCTTGAAAGAAGAGTGGGCTGTTAAGATGTGAAAGACTGATAAAGTCCTAATGCAAAAGACTGCAAAAGACTGGGTCAAATCATTGCTGCTAAAGGTGGCTCTTTATGCAGGACTTCATAGAGTCCAGTGAAAACTTCCTTTTTCACATGACTGTAGATGGATTTCAGCTGTTTGAAATTATAAAAATAAATGAATAAATAAAGGACAGTGAAGATCTATTAGTAGATTTGTTGGGTCTTAAAAGCACAGTGGTTAGTAATTTTATATCAACCAATTTGTAAATATAGCAATTTATAAATATTGTACCAGAGTATTGAAGGCACAGGATGTAACTGCGCAGTCTGCGTGTCTCCATTAAACATCTATCTATAGTTAATCTATAGATAGATAGATGTTACCTCCTCGCTGTCTGCGTGTGTCACTGCCTGCTGCTGGTGGAGCCTCTACACTACTTGCGCTGTCTCACTGTCTACATGACGGCTCACCAGATCCTTGGTTAACAACGTGTTAATGCGATGAACCTGGAATGCATTGATTATGGCTGACCTACGGATGTCACTCGCTGTCCTGGTTGTTCACACTGTCCTATACACAGCCTGCCAGGGTGAGTAACTTACTGTTTGTTTTGTCTGAGGACTGTCGCTACCGCTGTGGAGCCGACGCTCCGCGAAGTTAGCTGCTAGCTAGCGCTAAACTAACCATCATTAACCAGAAAAAAACAGGTCAAACCTCCTGCTGTCGATACGGGGAGCCTTTCACTGCATGTTTATAAATCATGTTATGTTATCTGTCTATCTATGTTATCTCGTCCACGTCGAGGTTTGTTAGGTGAGTCTGATACAGCAGGTAAAATAGGAGCTCAGGTAGCAGTCTGTTTATACTGAGAGCTACCTTAAACACCAGTTCCTGTATGCGTCCTTTAAAAGCATCCAGGTATCAGGCACCTTTGAAAAAATGGCTTAAAGTGTTGATGCAGAATCGATTTAATGAAATTACTCGTGGGTAGGAGTGATGCGTTGATGAAACTCTGCTAATCTTCTAGCTACAAAGGTAGTAATGTGTGCATTATAGCCTATTGGAGTAATGCTGGACAGTAGGGATTAAATCATGATCATGGGAGCGATTTTGCAATTACTTTATATGGCGCTATTGATGATGTGTATCATAATATGATATAGCCCAACTGGCATTTAATTGTCCTTAGATGAGATGGTCACATGGGGCATGTCTGCTTTGTGCATTCATCTGAAAATGCTGCTTCACGATGAAGTCTGATGTTCATAATATATTTTCCCTCACATATTGTGTTTCTGCAAAAGTTTATTTTTTAATTTATTAGTTTTTAGTATATTGAAATGCTCTAGACAGCAAACTAATGCTAGTTATTGATGTTATTACATTAGAAAATAGTTCCAAAAACTTGGCGGACATTTTTTTCTTGTTTTTTCTTTAACTTGTTGAAAGCTTTCAGTGTGGTTGAAAACAGGAAAATTAAAGTGAACAAAGTCGGTGGCTCAGCCTGCCAAATTCCTGTGCTGATTATGAAGGCTTGTGTCACTGAAAAAAGCAAAGTAGCATGCTTCCATTGTAAATTACTTTACCCACTTGAAAAGTTTTATAGGTAGCCATCTTTGCTTTTGCATTTCTATTTTATTTAATTTTTTTGTCAGACACGGTAGCTTTGTGCCGCTTGACATCTTTGTGGTTTCAAACACAACAATGTATATTAAAATTGTGACATTTCTAGCTTTGGAAAATCTGAAATGTCAGTCTTGTTTCATGTTTAGTCAGCGTTTATCTTCCTTTTTTCTTCTGTGGTTCTTCTATTTCTTGCATCCAGTATGTGTGGGCATCGTGTGAGTCAGCACTACAAAATACATTGTAGCCCATTATATTTCCCCCTTTATCTCCTGGATGTGTGGCTTTCTTGTTGTTGTTGTTTTTATCAATCCCATCCGGCACACAGGCTGTTGAAAGGTCATTTTCCCACTGAGAATTCCCTGGCAGCTCTTTGAGAATAACTGGAATGCCACATCCCATTCTTGCCTAAATAGCATTACTCCATTTCAGATGAACCCAGTCTCTTGGTTGCCTAATTATACTAAGCGAGTTATTAAAAAAAAAAAAGAAAAAACACTCTCCTGCACCTAATGCAATGACTGCACTTTTAACACTTCCTCTACTTCATATTTTTAGCACTTTGCATTGAGATATTTAGTTATGCGGTATATTTTGGTTCGCCATCCTTGGCAGGAAGTAGCCTTAAACAGATCCCCCCACAAACCAGTAAGAAGCCAAAAAGGGAAATAGCTGCATGTTAAACAGCAAAGCTGATCATTTAAAAATATTTAGGCTTTATTTATGGCTTTATAAGTTGTAGTAGATAGTAAAGCTGTATGCCAAATTACCAATATCAGTTCTTCACAGGTGTACTACATGTACCAAATCATCAAAATCTTCATCACTTTAAGCTCACAGGAAATATAACCACACAGTAACATGTGCTTTCAATCAAACTGCAGCTTTAAAAAGGTGAAAAACAGACCTTTTTTGAATGATTTAAAGTAGTATGTATGTTTCTGAGATTTTCCTGAAGCTGCCTCACCACCCTCTCAAAGCACATTTCCATCATGCAATGTATTTTAGGAGAAGAGTGTGCTTATTTACAGGGCACAGTACCTCCTTTGAGGTGTTTTAATGTCTCCTGACATGCTAAAACCAGCCTACAATCCTCACATATTTGTGTGAGGTTTTGGGACACAGCGGTAAGTCTTCAGGCTGTTGCTGCCCCCTGCTGTGTATTATAGGAGCTGTAAAATTCTCTCTAACTCTTCAGTACTTAAACAGTTTTGTGCCAGCGGGTCACAGTTCGCTTGACTTCATGCAAGCTAATGGTCTTGCAAATGTTTTGCTATGTCTCTTCAGCTCTGTGGTGTAACTGCACCACTCCTCTGTGTAAGAAGTCTGACTTCCAGTGTGAGACCGATGGGGCCTGCACGGCTTCCACCATCTTCAGCAATGGAAAACAGCAGCACAGCCGCGGCTGTATCCCACAGGAAGATCTCGTGCCCCCTGGAAAACCGATCTACTGCCTCGGTGTAGAAGGCTACCTATACACGCAGTGCTGCTACACCGACTACTGCAACAGCATTGACCTCAGAGTACCCACTGGTGAGATTCACATTTAGTTACCTGTACTGTTTATATCACCAATGTCTGTGAAAGTCTGCTGTGCTAAATTAAAATTACATAGTGTTAAATGTCCTGCCTGTTCAGTGATCCCTCCAAAAGAAATCCACATAATATTCCACATTGGGAATCACCAGTAAAATTTAAATCAAAGCTGTGGGAAGTAGGGGGACAGGTTCTAGTCAGCTGTTTGCATATAGCCTTATTGTATTTCTTGACTGTCTTAAAAGACTTTGTAGTTGCAATGAATGCAACTCATTTACTCACATGCGTCTCTACAGAGGTTTAATTATTCTGGTGTCTTGGAGTTAAAATATAGTGTGTATATTTTTCCCAGCTGTGCGGATGAGTTCACTGAAGTTTTGGCTGTTTACCAAACAAAACAGAATAATTTGGATATTTTAAAGAAAATGAGCCTTTACAGGATTAATTTGCAATTACTCTAATTCAATATTTTTGTGATGCTTTTTCTTCCATTCCATTGTGACTCCATCAGAAATCGGGGGAGGCTACGGCCCGGGTGGGACATGGAGGCTCGTGGAACTGGTTGCTGTGATCGCAGGGCCGCTGTTCCTGCTGTGTCTGCTACTGTTGGTGGGTGCGTTCATATATCATTATCACCGGAGGGGCTACAACCACAGGCAAAGGCTGGAGGTGGAGGATCCGTCCTGTGACCATCTCTACCTGGCCAAAGACAGATCCCTGGAGGATCTCCTTTGCAATCTATCCACGTCTGGTTCAGGCTCTGGTCAGTACGCAGTTTGGTGGTGGAACTGCAGCCTGACAGTCATGTTGTGGATCTTCATCAGCTGGTATCTAGTAATCTTTTTCTATTGTGATTTTTTTTTCTGGGCAGGTCTCCCTCTCTTTGTCCAGCGGACTGTAGCCAGAACAATCGTCCTGCAGGAGATCATTGGTAAGGGGCGTTTCGGGGAGGTGTGGCGAGGACGCTGGAGGGGTGGCGACGTGGCTGTGAAGATTTTCTCATCCAGGGAAGAGCGCTCCTGGTTCCGTGAGGCTGAAATCTACCAGACGATCATGCTTCGCCATGAAAACATCTTGGGCTTTATAGCTGCTGACAACAAAGGTGCAACCCAGATATATGCAATATTTAATTTATTTAGTCAAAGAAACACAGTTCATCTTTTCAGCAGTTTACAAGACCTTATTATGCATTTTTGTTTCACTGTGCTGTATAATAACTAGTTATCCTAAAGTAAAATGATCATTTCTCGAGTATCTTCATTTATATGTCTCTCCCTTAGACAACGGGACGTGGACTCAGCTGTGGTTGGTGTCAGATTACCACGAGTACGGCTCTCTGTTTGACTACCTAAACCGCTACTCCGTCACTACCGAGGAAACGATCAAACTGGCACTATCAGCTGCGAACGGCCTCGCACATCTGCACATGGAGATTCTTGGAACGCAAGGTAGTGTTTGTTATTCTATTGTGTAATCATGTTAATTCTATTTATGTGTCCTAGATTACACTTTCAGTAAATATGCAGTTTTTTACGTATGTTTCAGGTACTACATGTAAACTTCTGCCTTGAGTAAATAGCCTTCCTTGTTCTTCTGTATTGTGGCTGTGTTTGGAGTCTTTGTCATAAGATGATCAAGACACCTCCCTGATAGTATTGTTTTAGATAAAGAGTCTCTTTCCTGTACAGCCACAGTCACAGTAATGACGCAGTAACACAGAGGCAGGTCAAGTTTACTTTCTCATTTATACTCACCAGCCAGGCAAACCTGTTCAGGTGTTCCATATCTCCATATCTAATCAGCCAATTACATGGCTCGACTGCATGCATTTAGGCATGTAGACATGCTGAAGTTCAAAGTCTTTTAACATGGCATGGTCAGATGGGCTGGTCTGAGTATTTCAGAAACTGCTGACCTGCTGGGGATTTCCCACACAAACATCTCTATAGTTTACAGAGAATGGTGTGAAAAAAGAGAAACAATACAGTGAGCAAGACATTTGGAAGAAAATGTCTGGTTGATGCTGGAGGACCGAGGAGAATGGCCAGACTGCTCTCAGCTAATAGGAAGGAAAAAGTAATTCAAATAATCATGTATTACAGCCAATGTGTGCAACTTTCAATGCACAACGCGTCAAACATTAAAGCAGGAAACTGAGGCCACATTACACACTGGCTCAACAAAATTGCACAATAGAAAAACAGGAGATTAATTTCATGAATGTGCAGCAACTGTGTGATCATGTGATCTGTCATATCAGTATGGACAAACATTTCTGAGGAGTGTTTTACTGCACCTTGTTGAATCTGTCACACAAAGAATTAAGGAAGTTCTGAAAGTAAAAGGGCCAACCCAGGACTAGGAAGGTGTACCTAATAATTTGTCTGGTAAATGTATTCATGTAGAAACGACTGGCAGTTCAGAACATCAGTTTTCTGACTTATGTTTAAACTGGTATGCTGTAATTCAGTTTCATAAGCCAGTGAATTTAAGCATTGCTTGTGTGCACCTCCCTTACACTCTGTGCATATCTGCGTTATCAAAAAGTGCTTTGATCAACACCTTTTATCACTTCCACAGTAGTTTTAACTTTGCCTCCCCCAGCCACAGACAGGAAAAAGGCATCGGGCGTTGACAGCTGGACTTTTCCGTTTTTTGCAAGACTCTGACGTAACTGGCTTGAGTCAACAGACTATGTCACAACCTGATATTTAAATGTTACTCACAGAGATTGTGCACTGACAAAGGCGACTGTGATATTTTGTAATGTTTTGCATATTTTGGTTAATCAAAGAACAATGTTTTTTTTGTTGAATGGGCGTGTAAGCCGTGTTAAGTTACAAAACAGCTGCTTTTCAGTGATTTATGTTCCATTTTTTTAAGGCTTGGTCTCACCTATACTTTGAACATTTTTCTCTGTTGAGTCTGCTTGATCATAAATTGTTGCAAAAGTGGAGGAGTAATTCTAACTTGTAGTAAATGAAAGTTTAAAAAAATGGTACTTGCACGAACAGGCTCTATTTTCATGTTGACAAAACAATTAGATGCAGAAGAAAGTATTAACAAGTGACTGTTTTCCTTCATGTCATGATAGGAAAGCCAGGCATCTCCCATAGAGACTTGAAGTCCAAGAACATCCTGGTGAAGAAGAACTGCACCTGTGCCATTGCCGACCTGGGCTTGGCTGTCCGTCACGACTCTGCCACGGATACGATCGACATCGCGCCCAATCAGAGAGTGGGAACCAACAGGTCTTTCTCATCTGCTGACTTAACGCTGACCATCGTTTCTCACAGATATCTTCTGACATCTTTCCCAGAATATCCCTTTATCCTTTACGCCAGCACAAACCAGGACTGTGTTTATGTTCCCCAGGTACATGGCCCCAGAGGTTCTCGATGAGACCATAAACACAAGACACTTCGAATCATTCAAATGTGCTGACATCTACGCTTTAGGCCTGGTCTACTGGGAAATTGCACGCCGCTGTAACAGTGGAGGTTGGACTCTCTTTGTTTTCTCTTCGGATACTTGAACTGCCTTGTTTGTTGTTGTTATTTTTTTCCTCTCGTTGGATATGCCAGAGACGGCACTGATCTGACCTCACACTATTCTGTGTTATCAGGTATCCATCAAGAATACCAGCTGCCCTACTATGATCTGGTACCGTCTGACCCGTCCATAGAGGAGATGAGAAAAGTGGTGTGTGACCAAAAGCTTCGACCCAATATTCCAAATTGGTGGCAGAATTACGAGGTATGAAAATTAAGTTCAAATCGAACTAAAATCTGCACTTACATCAGAAAGATCTTACTTTTGCAGTTTGGGCCTTTATTTATATTTCTAATTATAACATTGCATTCATCATCTTAAACTAACAGTGTAACCTCCACTTAGGTTCTTTGCTTGTGGTGTTTCTGAACTACACTGTTGGCTTTGTTACAGCTAGGACAACACATAATAGAGTTCATTCATTTCCAAGATTCACTAGTTTGTGAGTCTTTTAGTAATTTCTGTGCAGCTCCATGTGTAGCGTGATAAAGCATAGTTTCCCCCACCAGAGAGCAATGATTACTTTAGTTTGTTAGACTGAGGCCACACCTCTTTATCTTTAAATACACACATTTGTGAAAGAGGTAAAGAGAGCTCACTAAATTCCAGTGTGGTACTGTAACAGGATGCTAACAGTCAATTCATGAAATCAGCTGTAAGTGGTATCATAGCAAAGTGGATGCATTTAGGAACTACAGCAGCTCAGCCGCAGAGTGGCAGACCATGTAGAGTTACAGAGCAGGGTCACCAAGAGCTCTTCAGCAGAAAAACTGTGCATTAGGGGCTTCGTGGCATGGGTTTGCATGGCTAAGCAGAACGTGTGGAGGCACTCTGGTATTTTTGTTTGCATACATTGCAAAGCTTGATCACAGTTCCCAAAAAATCCACATTTGTTGAGATTTTTTTTAAGCCAATCATGAAAACTTTTTAAGTTTAAATGATATTTTTCACAATGATCTTATGTTTTTGTTTCAGTTTGTTATATATATTTCCGTGTTGCCTTTTCCGTAATGTGTACAGATCATTGGTGATCTGCATTCATGCTGAATCTGATAGCCCAAACTACAAAAATAAGACCCAGAATGAAATAAACCGGGTTATTATTAAAACTGCTTTTCTACATTGTTTTGATTCTTATTAGTGTTTTATGTGAATGAATTAGGGTAATCTGATACTTGTATTCTTCAGTATAAAGTAGCACTCAAATGCTGTTCATAGAGTGTCTGAACTACTTTGTGTCATCACCACCATTATTTATATTGCAATACAAGCTCTTAAGCCTTACTGGTGTTTTCCTTGTGCTTATCAGGCCTTGCGGATCATGGGTAAAATCATGAGGGAGTGTTGGTATGCTAACGGAGCTGCACGCCTGACGGCCTTGCGCATAAAAAAGACGCTGTCCCAGCTCAGCATTCAGGAGGACATTAAAATCTGAGCATGTGTGAGACAGCAGAGCACTGAAGAGGACCCGGCCCCTCCATCCAGACTGAGAGGAAGGGGTCGGGCCTTCTAAAGAGATGGCACAATGAAGAGTGGCACTTTGTAAAATTTTATCGCACAGACACTTCTGTCAGGTTTGAAACCACTTTATTTCTGACAAACCCTACCTCGCTTTACCCAGCCAAAACATACAGGAACACCTTCCCTGTCTCATCCTTAGCTCCCGCTGCCAAACCTCGCCCTCTTTCCTCACCCTGTACGCTGCACTAACAGTTTCCTGAATTTCTTGTGTATGCAGTCATTAACAGCACATGTACTTAACCAAGTTACATTTTAAAAATCAGTTGCTGGTGTTTTATTGTTTCAAAGTGTGTTGACAGTAATTATTAGTTAGTAAACAGCATTTGCTTGTTTTGTCTTAGCAGAAGAGCATTAACTCATTTATACTGATTCTGTTATATCAGTAATTGAACACTGTGCGGGAGCTTGTGGGCTATCTGTGTAGGTTAATTCCTGCCATACCTGCAGCATTCAAAGGAAGATTTTATTGATACCAGTGTCATAGAGATCAGGACTCCTGGTACCCTTCAGCCCAGGAGAAATGAGGCCTGCACAGTTTTTACTGTTTCATTCTCTCAGAGTCTGAACACAGTGCAGAAACAAATAGAAAAAAGACTGTGGGGGACTCCTTTGTGAGTTTGTTATGAGATTGAAATGATTGCTAATAGGAACAGATAAGCTGTGAGTAATATTTACATTTCCTGATTCCTGACATATTGCATTGCTTAGAAATCCTTTAGCACAAATAATTCACCTGATTTTAGTCTGTTCACATTTAGAAAAGTACATATTTAGGAATTATTAAACATCACTAGGATGAAGAGCAGCAGCTACTGCTGACTTTGATCTTCATTAGCTTCAGACCACTCACGTAAAATACAAGATGCATGCAGATCCATGTGTTGTATGTTAGTATCATAGTCTCCTGTTATGAATGCATAACCTCAGATAAGCTTGTATACACAACATTCAGATATTACACTGCCCCTTCAGTGCAGTCCAGAATCCATGTTTAAGCTCATATTTTATACTCTTACAGCATGTCAGAGGTTTTTTTTTCCCCCCAGGGCACTTTCCTCCTGATCAAGTATATTTACTGCACTGCACATACACTAGCCTTTTAAGGTGATACTTCAGTTTAGGTCTGAGTGTGTTTTTAGATGACTTTTTTAGCCTTTTTTTTTTTTTTTTTTTTTTTGTAAAGACAAATATTTACCAAATTACTTTGTGACCTGTGAAGTAACATCATTGTAGTTGTCAGGTGACCTGCTTATAGTACTTTATTACTGCCAAGCAGTATAAGTTAAATTCATATTTCTTTCTGTGCCCCCGTACCCCCATCATGCTATACCTCCTTAATGTGCATATTTTGCCTTATGTATATCACTTCACTCTTAACATTGTCAGAAATCACTGCATTTTTTTTTATGTATTCAGGAAAAATGTGCACTTTCTGTCTTGAGCTGTATGCAGATTCTGCAGGTACTGTTTGCATGTATTCATGTGAAGTCTGACAGACCAATTGTGCACTACTACTGACCTCGCTGCATTAACACCAACCTTTTCTCAGAATCATCTCCGGCCACGGCCTCCAGTGTTTAAAATCACGCCACTGAAAACGAGAATGTTTACACAAATCATGCCAGTCAGATGACCTACCTTTCTGACTGAAAATTGTAAAGATAATTTTGCTTTTCTTTAATCTCTGGGAGAAAGAAGTGTTGAAACTAAATACTGCTGAAATGCCTTCGTGTTAGCTCACATTTTTTTTCCAACCTGTGTTGTTTTTTTTTTAAAAAGACCGGGGAGCTCTACTGAATGTGAAGCATATTTATACTTTCTTTGTTTGCCTTACAACTTAAAAGTGAATATTGCGTTCAGTGTTTTTAATACTTCGGTGTCTGTATCCCTTTGAAGGAACGCTGGAGTGAGAGTCAAAACAAAACAAATAACAAAAAAAAATATATATATATATATAGGTATTATATTACATGTTGTAAAACTCTGTTTATGTTATTGAAATTATTCTACTTAAAAAAAATCCTTCAGGACAATTATCATGTAACATTCAACACAAATGTAATAAATTCAGTCATTTTTCTATGTGGTGTCCTATTTCATTTTCGTCACCCTCCCCACTCAAAGAAATATTTTTATACTCAAAGGGGGTCGAGGATTGTATTCATGTGAGAAATTAGCCACTGAAAAAGTTAGAATACAAGCACTCTTAAAGAACCTTTATTGCTCATTGTTTAAATTATAATATCACTGTAGATTAGTACAAAAACTGTGCAGTTACATAGTTGTACACAATCCATTTCACATATCCTAAAACAGGAAGTGTGACATGTTCCTCACTTTATCTTCTTTAGAAAATAGAAAACGCTGGTATGTAGTGATTTTGATAAAGTCAGTCCTCTAAACGCAAAAAACCCCATAAAAACTACATAAACCTATAACAGCCGATGTTCTGACACAGTAAATAAATCACATCAACACAACACAGAACAAAGAAAACAAAAGTAGAATAACTGAAAGTAATGGTCAAATTAACAAAGTAGGACTGTTTTTTTAACAGAATGAGATTTTGGAGCACTGAAGCCATAAGCAGATCCCTTTACGACTAATAATGACACCGGGGTGTGTGTGTGTGTGTGTGTGTGTGTGGGGGGGGGGGGGGGGGGGGTGGGTCTCTTGAGTAAAGTATAGAATCCATTACACATGCAGTTATAAGACAACACACTAAAATGGCAAAATATAACACCTATAAATATCCGGAGACAAGCACTCAAAGAGGATACAGCACAGTTAATGGTTGTCTTCAACAGCAAATTCATTTTAGACTTCACTCTAAGTGCTCTTCCAGGTTTGCTTCGTGGCTGTCTGGCTACACAACAGATTGAACTCTGAGGCCTTGGATTCTTTACAGAAACCTCATTCAGGTGTTTTGGGGGAAACTTATCAGGCCAAATAATGGTTCATTCTTAACTGAAAGGTACTGAGTGGCTGTATCCACTGCATCATGCTGATACTCGAGTAGAAAGGGCAGTCTAAGGCTGCACACCTCCACCAAAGCTTTCATCCAGATAATTTTTTTTTTTAAACCAAATGAATTTGAAAGGTCAGTGATTTTTATGTTGGCCCCAGTTTTATATATCAAGTAAAGGGGAACGGGTCACAAAACCTTGGTGGAGGTAACTACTCAATAAGTCTTTGCACATTGGAAGGGTGAAGTGGTTCAAATTGAATATGGTAGTTTGTATGTATGTATGTATGTATTTATTTTACCAGCATTTATATAATCAAGTTAACTGAATGAGGAGTAATATCAATAACATCATACTACTACTTACTTAATCAGAGAACAAGGCTCAGAAAAGGCTCTGATGTGTTAAGAGAGTGCTGATCAATCCAAGCTGCACAGTTCAAAATCACCCTATTGACAGGCTTTATCTGTGTAGATTTCAGCTTTAGATCAGAAGAAAAGTGATGCCAGCAAAAGGCAAAACAGGAAAATCAGTTTTCCTGTGAGGTTACAGACTATTTTATTATTGGAAATGTCTAACTGTCCTATATGTTGCTGGGTATTCCTGAGCAGCTACAGCTCTTACAGGCTTGGTTATCTCCTCTCCTATGCTCTGGTGTCACCTTTAAAATGTGCAGCCTTTCATTTTTTGAGTAACTTTTCCAATTTGTCCCTGTAGGCAGAAAAATCAAATAATCACTTCAAGTTTATGTTCAGTGAATCCCCCTTATATAAAAAAAATAAAAAATAGGTAGGCTTCAGTACAGAAGTGTACGTACTCTATTCTCTATCTGTAAGCACTAAGGCTTGGAGGATATCCGAAAGGGAGACGATTCCCTTCACCACCTCGTGCTCATCCACTACCACCAGCCTGTGCACCTGCAGGGAACACAAGAACACAAGAACACTTATCTCAGCAAGGTACCATTTTTACATAAGGAACGTGGAGAGAAACTGGTGTAAGACAAACTGTACACAGACAGCAGCTTTGATAGCAGAAGTAACAAAGAGTTGTTTTTTTTTAATATGATTTCAAATTATGTTTTGAAACAATTATGACAAGAGGTGTGCACACAAATACCACACAAAAAGGCCCCGGCATGGATTCAAATGCAGGATGTTCTTGCTGTGAGGCAAACGGGGGTGTGCTATTATTTATTATGGTGCTGATTTTTTTTAATGTATACTTAGTTCTTTAACTGAGTAGTTTGGAATAAATCACAAATTTAACAATACCTATTTTGTCCATCTACATGGCCTTGCTGCAAACCCTCGGTTTATCCTCTTTTTGAAACAATGTAGTAATATGCTAATTAGACATGTGGTAATACTGATTATAATCCTAATCCTCATTCATCTCATAGTGAGCCTTGATACAGCCTCTGAATTTCTCCTCTGCCTGAAACAAACAGCTTTAGCATCTTTCCCTTTAAGGCCACCCTCTCTTTAGCCAGCCTTCTCCTGATTTGCTGCACCTCTCAAACAGAATGTTTGAACAGCAGGTGGGTGAGGCTTCTATAGTCACAGGCAGAGCTGTGTTCCTACAATGACCATCACAGGGATATCACCTCTCACTGAAATCATACAGACCTAACAATCTGCTACTCAGATTATGCATGATAAGGAGCTTAAATAGTGGATGATTGACACATGCAGTAGATAATGTGAACAAATAATGTGTACATCCTCTTCTCACCTCAGCCTCCACCAGTCTGTTGATAATGGCCTCGAGGGTGTCATGCCTGTTGCATGTCAGCACTCCTTCAAAGTACTGTGAGCGATGCTGCAAGGCTTTGGTCACCGTCACATCCAGGTTGTTGTACGTCTTCTCTGCTGCTAGATTCTGTAAAAAGACATGCTCTTATATGATGCTTCTAATGCATTGTTCATGATTTACTGTCATCATAAAAGTGCATTTATGGTGTCACAGACAGCACAATGTGCCCTGTCAGATGGTGGTGAGACACCTAAACAGCATGCAGTGAGTGCTTATAACTTACTATAACATCAAATTTTGAGTAAATGTCCACCACTCGACCTGCGAGACAGACACAGCACAATGGAGCATAAAATTCAAGATTTCTGAGATGGTTAATGGAAAACCAACAGGGGCATCATTTCAGTCAGTCCTCATACCTTTGTCATCAACAACAGGGAGCGCTGACACTCTCTGCTCAACAAAAATACCCAGAGCTGTGTAGAGCGGTGTGTCTGCACGGACCACTGCTATGTTCTTGAAAGTCCCGATATTCAGTTCTTCTAAAGTTTGCCTCAAGAACGAGGGTTTTGGCATCTCTGCTATCTGAAAACATAACAAGCATTTTAGATAACTGAATAAAAACTGTGGGTGTTTTAGTTAAGGAAATGAGATATTCCCAGACTACTTAACTGCAGACTCTTCTCTATTCAAAACAAAAATGAAGATGGCAGATGATTTAAAGTACTTAATGCAGCTGCAGTGTGGTGAGGAGGTGAGGAGCCCCGGGGGACTTACAAAAAGCTTCAAGAACTTGAGAATCCTCTTGTGTGTGAGAATATAGAGCGTGTTCCCCGTCAGCGGGTCAATTACAGGCAATCTGTGAATCTTGTTCTTCAGCAGAGATGACACAGCATCGTACAAACTGTAACACAGAAAGTTAGTTAAAGTTATTTAGTCTGCTAAATGAGACAGAAAACGACTGAATAAAATATTATGAAGAGACACATTGATGAGCAACTTTATTAGTTACACCTGTTCAGCTGCTCATTAATGCAATTATCTAGTCAGCCAATCACATGGCAGCAGCTCAATGCATGTAGACAGATTTTACTCTGAACACTGCATGTTTGTTAGCATTTCAGAAACTGGTTATCTAATGGGATTTTCCTGCACAGACATATCTAGGGTTTTTTAATAATTAAAAAAAAACAAAAAAAAAAACACAACACTAAAAAGGTGAAAAATGCCTCGGTGATGCCAGAGGTCAGAGGAGAATGGCCAGACTGCCTCAAGCTGATAGGAAGGTAAGAGTAACTCAAACAAACACTTTCTGCATACCAACCAAAGTATGCAGAAGAAAATCCCTGAACACACAACACACTGAAGCTTAAAGCAGAAAACACTGAAAACATCTGGAGCATCGAGAGATGAAAAATATAACAAAGATCGTCCATGACTGCCGAACAGCTAGAATCCAATATCAGACAAGAATGAGACAACATTCCTCTTCTAAAAGTCCAGCAGCTTGTCTCCTCTGTTTCCAAACTGTTGTGAAAATGAGAGGCAATGATGCAACAATGGTGTTATATAGCCCTTTAAACCGCCAATCATGTGTTTTATTGTGAATCTCAGCCCATCACCACTTGCCCTATTTTTTGTTGTTGTCGGTTTTTTGGGGGGTGAAGGGGGGTGGAGGGGTTACTTTATTTTTTAGTTATTTGATTTGTATGCGAGTGTTGTGTTTATATGATTATTTGTGCAAAATGTGAATACAAAGAAGAAAAGACACACTTTTTCAAAAAAAAAAAAAAAGGACGCTACACATAGCTAAATATGGCCATGTCCCAACATTTGAGATGCGTTGTTGACATCGAATTCAAAATTATTGTGGGTGGGTTTGCCATGTTTGGCAAACACGCATTTCATTCGTTTTTATTTAGATTTCAACACAGGATCCCAAGGTTTGGGGGAATCGAGGTTGTATACTCTAGCCTTTCCTTCTCAATAGTATATCTATGCAAAGTGATTCTGGTCAACAAACTAACATCCAAAGGGACTTTTCAGAGTTTAATATTATAGTGCAAATAAGCATTCACAAACTTAAAATAGCACATTCTGTTACTTACCTTGCATTAGGAGATATGCTAACCAGGGGCTTGAAAGAGTCTTGAAGATACACCTCTATTGGAAATAAGAAAAGACAAATATGAATTTTCCCTTTAAGATATTACAAGTACATTATGTTACATATTAATAAAGGATTTTCACCTCTCCAGGTTTCAATTTTGTGCTCTTCCAACTCATATATCTGAACCTGAAAATTTACAATAAGTGAATGGAGGGATCAAGTAATGCAGAAACGAAGAGAAAGTGCATGTTTGACCAAAAATAAGGTAAAATATACATAACTAAAACAACCATGGATGGAGTTTAAGTTTGAGATTTAATTGGTTACATCTATTCAGTGTCTACATCTTACCAATGGAGATTTGTAATAGCGATGAAGAATGTTAATGAAGTCTGTGATGGTTAGCATACCTGCAGAGCAGAAACAGGAGTCCATTATTATTCAACTTCTTTTTTTCTTTTTTTTTTACTTTTAGTGCAACAGAGCCAAATGAAAGTTACTCTTACCAACGAAACACTGCTTCTTGCTATCCCATAAAGGCGCAGCTCGCACCCCGTTAGAAACAAGAGCAAAAAAGGCCTTTTTCACCTGAGGATGAATTGCACAACAGATTAAAGCTATACTAGATCATGAAAAATATATGTATTTAATTTAGGGCTTTTGTTTTACCTGAAGTGATGTATCAAACACAACTAATTTGGAGCTGGTGGGCACAAGGTCATAACAACGATGGGACTTCATAAACCTGGTGTACACATTGTGTTCTGGATCTACAGGAATGAGAATCAGCTGTCACTATTTTCTAAAAATAACTTTCCCAGCATGACAGACTGTGTTGCAAGCCCCTTACCTTCAATGACTGGGTCCTTCTTGCTCTCAAGATCATCAATAGTTACTGGAATCTGAAAGATAACGTTTATATCACCAAATGAAGTAATATTTTTTGGTTGCGTTCTATTATATCACACCAATATTGCTCTGACGCTACAACACTTTATTTTATACATTTTAATATTTACAATTTTTGGGGCACAAAAGAGATACATCCATACAAAGCATTTCTAGAAATAACCTGATATTTCTAGAAGTGGTTATTTCTAGAAAAATGGTTGTGTTTATGTAAAGTTTCGCAACCTGATATATTGGGTAAGATGTGGGAATGTCTGTTTTTGACATGCACGACAAAGTCAGATCTGAAGTTTGTTTGTTTTAAAGAAGTTTATCGTAGCTGATGTCGGAAAAAAGTTTAAAGACCGTGAGAAGTACAGCCCAATGAGTCCTCTGATAAACATGTATTCACTGGAAGTGTCGCTGACAGGTCAGCTGTTTCCAGAGGAGTCATGAAAACCACGAAAATGTGAACAGTTTCATTGTTTATGACTTGACTCTGAGACGTGGGTAACTGTACTTTAACACCGAGCCATAGACTGCACTTAAGCAGCTGGCTAAACATCAAACAGTATAACTTTGCAGTCAAATAAGATCCTCTGTAATTAGTGAGATAATTTTGTGATTTCTAGGTGTCCAAAAAGACTCGGTTACACTGACAAGTAACGAAACTTTGGAAAATAAATAAATAAATAAATAAATAAATAAATACTATAACAGAAAGGTTAGCGGAGTATTACCTAGCCTGTCAGTCAGTTGACATTACTGAGCCTGTCGAGGTGACTTTCTATTTACGCTAAGGCTCTTAAGCTGCGTCATTATGTCGCGTATTGTTACATTTGACTGGTAATTGTGACAGGTACCGGGACTGATAATTATATCCGTTTTCCTGACAACTGACTAAGCGCAATAATAAGCGGGTTGGCCCCAACGACCACTCCACCAAGAATTTGCTCGCTAGCTAGCTTGTACCGTTAGCATGCTTCAAAAAGTCGGGTAAGTTCATTTGGTTTAAACGTGAGAAAGCTGGGTGGAAAACCTCTCTGTATATGCAAGCTACTAACTTACACACTCCATGTTCCATTCGCTGATTCGCTTCTCTGTAGCCGGTTTCGTGTGCAGCTCTCCAAACCTCGAAGGTCTTCCGCTAACTAACTAACAACGATCAGCATGAATGGTTGTATTGTCTCTGCCGTAATTGCCGTAATATTGCCGCACTCCAGGGATGTCATTTTAGCTCTGAAGCAGGTAGCGCTCAGGAGTAAAGAATTTGTAGTTTGTTTTATTATTGTGTAAATAAAAAAGCGTTTAGGAGTCCTATGGAATATTACTTTTAAGGAAAACTGAAAAATCCCCCAACTATTTAGAGTTACTCTGTTGTCTTGGAACTCTTGCATTCAGATGCTACGTAAAGTTTGGTTGAACAAAAAAAAGTTAACGCTTAAGAAAATCTTCTCTAGTGCTTTTTGGCTCAGACAACTTCAAAAAAATAAAAAAAGGTTTTGGTTGATAAGGTATATTCAGGTATATACAGTAATATGTGGGACTCAGCCACTATTGAGCAGGATGAAGATGGGAAATTGGGGACATTGGTAAATATTGAAAAAACTGGCTGAGAAAATATGTGAGTCTTCTCAGTTTCAGTTTCAGAGCAGAATAATTAGAAGCAGCATAACCTCTAACATATAACAATAATACTATATAATAAAAGAAGAAAGTAGACTATACACGTCACAAGCATCTCTCTCTCTCTCACACACACACGTACAGGATGGGCCATTTATATGGATACACTGTAATAAAACGGGAATGGTTGGTGATATTAAAGTCCTGTTTGTGGCACATTAGTATATGTGAGGGGGCAAACTCCTCAAGATGGGTGGTGACCATGGTGGCCATTTAGAAGTCGGCCATCTTGGATACAACTTTTGTTTTTTTTTCTATCCGGTTGTTCAGTGATGACGCGACGAATCCTACTTCCGGGTCTAAAGTAGTCTGCGTTTAATATGGCTTTTGTGTTGTTAACATGTTTAATGTTATGTATTTTCTTCTATTTGATCTCAAAAAGCTCCTAAAACAGTCAGTGATCCCTGTTGTCCTCCCTCGGCTTTTATTACCACTAATCATTTATTTAAGCTCAGTCTTTAAAACCTTAGGATGTAACTACAGCCCAGCCCATGCAGCAGTATATGAATGACTAACCTCGTATTGTGGATGGATTATCTCAGTTGTTCTCCTGGCTGAAGTTTGGTCCTTTTACAGCATCCTGCCATGCGATTACATTTGTTCCTGACCACCGAGAACACTCACGGTAACTTTTATCGAGTGGGAAAAAAGTTAGCTTGTTTATATTATGCTAACATAGCTGTGTCGCTAGCGGTCACCTAGCACATCATTATATACCAGCTAGCCCAACTTCAGTAACCCGACAAACGTCACTGCTGTTTAGTTTTCTGTCTTCATTTATGCTGGAAGTGATAGCAGAGCTGTACGTTTTAATTTGTTTCCAAAACCCCGCAGTCAGGACATGCTATATTGTATTTAGATAGAAGCTAGCGAGCTAACTCCCTGCTAACTTCTAACTCCGTTAAATGTCATAAATTCCGTTTTCATGGATGCCTGGATGTTAAACTCAATTCTTACACCTGGTAGAGCAGAACGCTGATCATTTTATTAAAGATGAAAGACTTTAGACAGTTTTTCAACTCTCAGTAATGCCATAGTGATCGTTTGATATGTGGACCTGCAGCGGAGTTTAGACCCAGACACGGCTAGTGACGTCAGACTGAACAACCGGATAGGAAGAGGGCCATGTGACACATCAGACTTATTGGTAATGTCACAAGAAAAACAATGGTGTGCTTGGTTTCATCCAGTATCCGTAGTTTCAGGTGCTGTACATCTCGTATCTTCACACTATAGACAATTGCCTTCAGATGACCCCAAAGATAAAAGTCTAAGGGGGTCAGATCGGGAGACCTTGGGGGCCATTCAACTGGCCCACGACGACCAATCCACTTTCCAGGAAACTGTTCATCTAGGAATGCTCGGACCTGGCACCCATAATGTGGTGGTGCGCCATCTTCTGGAAAAACTCAGGGAACGTGCCAGCTTCAGTGCATAAAGAGGGAAACACATCATCATGTAGCAATTTCAAATATCCAGTGGCCTTGAGGTTTCCATTGATGAAGAATGGACCCACTATTGTTGTACCCCATATACCAAACCATCACTTTTGTTGTTCCAACAGTCTTGGAGGGATCCATCCAATGTGGGTTAGTGTCAGACCAATAGCGGTGGTTTTGTTTGTTAACTTCACCGTTCACATAAAAGTTTGCCTCATCACTGAACAAAATCTTCTGCATGAACTGAGGGTCCTGTTCCAATTTTTTGTTTTGCCCATTCTGCAAATTCTGTGTGCCGATCTGGGTCATCCTTGTTGAGATGCTGCAGCAGCTGGAGTTTGTAAGGGTGCCATTTGTGAGTAGCTAATATCCGCCGAAGGATGTTCGACTAATGCCACTCTCCAGCGACATGCGACAAGTGCTACGCTGTGGGCTCTTGCTGAATGAAGCTAGGACAGCCACTGATGTTTCTTCATTAGTGACAGTTTTCTTGTGTCCACATTTTGGCAAATCAAACACGGAACCAGTTTCACGAAACTTAGCAAGCAGTTTGCTGACTGTAGCATGGGAGTTGAGTGGTCTCGTAGGGTGTCTTGCATTGAAATCTGCTGCAGTGACCCAGTTGTGTGTGTGTGTGTGTGTGTGTGTGTGTGTATATATATATATATATATATATATATATATATATATATGCACAATTTTACACCTGATAACTGTTTTGCAGAGCAGTAGAAGCATCTCCCTTTATGAATATTATCAGAAATACCACCAGTATCTCTTTTATAAGGCAAAAACATTGTGACTTAATTGCAGTTTTTGGAAAAATACAATTTTGGTTTGACTCAAATATAATGCCAGTACTAACTACCAGTACCATTTATTTTCAAATAATATAAATATGGCTATTTTACAGGACACTGAAAACCCAAATCACACCTCTAAATTTCTAAAAAAAAAACAAAAGAAAAAAAACCCTTTACTACACCGAACTCAATATATTTCCTTACTCCTTCTCTTTGTATTTTCCAAAGTGATTTATTTCTTCCTCATTAATAGCTGAACTTTTATCTGGTGAGACTTCTGCACTGTATCTGCATCATCTGTATCACATAAACAAAGAACTACACGCAACTTAAATCCCATAGCTTTATTATTATTTGTGATTTTTTTTTGTAAAGAAAGTATGTCAATATGAATATTTAACATGATTTCAAAACTGAAAAAGAACCCCTTTTTATGCATTTAGTTTAAGTAGCTTTGGGAATCACTATAGAACAACAAAAAAAAAACCAATTTGAATCATCTGCTAACAGCAAAAATTTTTCATCACATATATCACCAATATAATCAATATTCACAATATAAGGATGCTCTAATATATTGGTATCTGCATATAATTGTCCTATTGACCGTCATTGGCCTGTTAAATAATACTAGATGGACTGATGTCAGCAGTTATAGTTTCTCTATTGAGTAACATCAAATTTGAATGGGTAGAGTACTCAAATCTTGTAGTAAAGGGCAATAAAACTTAAAATTAAAAAATAAAATTCTTGTACAAAAAGCAGATTTAATAAAACTAATTTCACAAGCTAAGTTCCAAAAAGGAACGGGGGGAGGGGGGGGCAAAGTCATCAGGCACATCAGATGAGTAACAGATTTATTTATATACAAAACTGTTTACAGCAAGATTTCTGAATCAACATTGACCCATAGGAAAATATTGGTGTTCAGGTGTACGACACCTACACCCAAGGTGTCAAGTTAACAGAAGGGGGGAAAAATACTTTTAAGAGCACCTTGAGTCATGAAAGGAAGCAGATGAGGGAGTTTGAACAACAGTAAGGCACAAGACACAGCATCACCAGCTTCTGTTCAACCATCGTCATCAATTTGCAGCTATTCATTCAGCACAGCACTTGATAAAAAGTTACAATTAACCACTAAAGGTACAACATCGGGATTATGGGGAGAAGCTCCACAGTTTGTCACATATTCATAAGGCTACAGATTCTATGAGGAAAAACAAAAAACACATCATCATTAAGGACCTCAAGTATCTGACTGCAACCATGCAAGTCCACAGTTTGAATTCAGTGGACTGCATACCATACTGACTTGGCTTTATTGAACCCACAGGAACCATCAAATCAAAACCACCAGATCAAAAAAGATAATAATAAATTCTAAGCTAACTCAGGCATTTTGCCACTTAACCTTACACAATGTTAAAAAGTATTTAAAAAAAAACCCTCAATGTTCATAATTAACAATGCACATATATGCATAAACTCTACTTAGGATATTTAAGAGAGCAAAACTGCATCACTCAAGAGATAACCAATGATACCAAAAACCAATTTCTAAGATTTAATTTTTATTTTTATTTTTTTTTAAAAAGGCCATAAGTGGTAAATAGCAAAGATCTACTCAAATCTATCCTAAATCTCTCTGAGTGCTGTCCATAACATCTTTATTACAGTTAATCAGAAATTAAAATGTAGAAACAAT
Source organism: Diplotaxodon limnothrissa (assembly GCF_057381915.1). Lineage (NCBI taxonomy): Eukaryota > Metazoa > Chordata > Actinopteri > Cichliformes > Cichlidae > Diplotaxodon > Diplotaxodon limnothrissa. The sequence continues at coordinate 19,824,484 of NC_140600.1, forward strand.
GACAGTCTGTTTATCAGAAGAACCTAAGATGTGAGTTGTCAAATATTTGAATATATAACAGACTTCTCTTGTCATAAAGACACAGCCCCACAGTTCATTAGTGAAAGGTACCTGAAGATGAGGAGACAAAGTTATTACAGTGAGGACTGTGAAACCACAGTGGGATATCTAATGTACAATGTCAGTATAGGCTATCCAAGGAAACCCACCATTTGTAAGAAACAATGACACTTTAACACCACATTTAAAGCAATGTGAACTGCGACTCTGCATCGATGCCAAAAAAGACCAGCTGAAGTAATACACCAGTCCTCGGAAAGACCATTAACCAGCCATCACTGGAGAGTAATAAAGCATATGCCAGTGATTTCTCAAAGATTAGGGGGGGAAATGATGCAATCAACATGAAGCAACAAATCTGAATGTCTAATTTTTTTCCGAGGATTTTGTTCAACTCAAAAAAAAAAAAATAAAAAAAAATAAATCAAGATTATGCCCAGACGTAGCTTACATTTCAATATTGGAAGGTGGTGTTCATCGAAGATGCTGCTTTGTTTAAAACAGAGTTTAATCCTTGTTTTAGAAACTTCTGTCTCAGTTTATCAACTGTCTGAGCAGTTGCTTTGCTATGTAAATTAATCTAACATCACAATGAAGCAGAAAAGTTCCACCGCTGTGTCTTGGTGTCGGTGAGGTCACGATTGGCAAGCTGGTGAAGTTGTGCCTCCTGTCTTCAGTAAGTTAGCTTACTGATGTGTTGGATACACTTTCACATCACAATGCACTTCTTCTCCTCTGGGGGAGCATTGCCATCAGCTTTCTCCATCTCCAAAATGATCCGCTTGAAAACCTCCACAGCAGTCTGCATCACAAGAATTTTGCCATTAGAGTGTTAATGTTCTCAGAAATTAATGTGGACTCGCTAGCATTCAGAGTTAGCATTCAATAAGATATTTCTCACTACCTCGTTTTCCTTGGCTGAGGACTCCATGAATGCAGCACCCCAGGAATCAGCAAGTTTTTTTCCCTCCTCTGGCTTGATAACCCTGAAAGGAAAAAAAAAAAACAAGCAAAAAAACAAACAAACAAAAATAAATACATAAATATTAGAATATTAAAAACAAAAAGGTGCCATTGGTACAGTTACCATTCTACTAAGATATATTTTTACACTTTCCGAAATCTGGATTACCTTTCCATATGGAGATCTTTTTTGTTCCCTACAAGAACAGTTGGGACCCTAAAAAGACAAAAGCCTGATTGTATTAAACATAACTTAAAGAGAAAAAAAAAAAAAAAGAAAAGAAAAGGGAACAAAAAGACAACATAGAAAATATTGAAATTTAAAGAACCAGCTAAACTTACTGAATCTTCCCAACCATGTCTAGCAGTTTATCATGTAGAACCTGCACAACTTCAAAACTGAACAGAAAGATATTTCAGCATGTGAGACACTGATCAGACAGTAGATTTAACATACATCTTATGTATCTATAATTTATCACGATAAACATTTTGTACAAAAAAAACCTAAAAAAAAAAACAAAAAAAAACTACAGCCTGGAAAATTATAATAAAGTGGATTTGATTGAAAAACACTTTATGACAGTAAGAAAAAAGAGAATATAACATGACTGCAAAAAATAAGGGTAAAAAAAAAGACTACACTTGTGTTTTCTGATTAGTGTATTATCAGCTTCCCTCGGAGGCTATATCTGAAAATATGTCAAATCACAGTGTTGGTATGATTTTCTAGAAACATAAAGCATGGCAGTTGTAGTACAAAGAGTCTGGAAACCTGTGCTAGTGTATCCAAAATTAGTCCCAATCATCAACTCACCTCTTCATGGAAGTCACTGAATAGACAAGGACATAGCCATGGATGTCCATTGAGTGGGATTGTGGAAAAATTGAGTACTCATCCTACAGACAAGGGCAAATAAGACATCTGAGCACATGTTATGACATGGGCAAATTATCGACTGAAAACAAATGCTCGGCGTTAGTTTACATATTAACATAAACTACTTACTTGTCCAGCTGTATCAACTAGCTGAAGATTGAAGTCTTGACCATTCACACTGACCATTTTGTTAAAGGCTTTGTTAAAGGAAAGAAAGGTGAACTAGTTTTACAATTCGCTATATGCAATCAAACAGGAAAAAATGTCTTTGTTGTAACACTGTACCAAAAAAGAAAAAACTAATGGCAAACTTACTGTTTTCAATGGTGGGGTCATAGGAATCGACAAACTGCCCTTCCACAAACTGTATTGTAAGGGATGACTTTCCTGAGCGTTAAAAAATAAAATAAAAACATAAACAAACATTATGCAGTTAGTTACAATTATTCTGAGACATGATTTAAACATCTTGTGCTTGTTGTTGATTTCTTGATCGTTTAAGCCTTTATACTGTAGATAAGTAATTTTAACGCACTACAAATCCTACAAATTCTGTAACCTGGTCAGGAATTTAAGATGTATTGCCACAGATGTATTGCCACAGTAAATGTTTCACATAGTTATTTTAATGTCCAATTATAGTCCCCCTGTGGTATCTAGATAAGCTAACATGTTTTAAAAGTTAGGTAATGAAAGCAAAGGATGGCTGGCAAAAAGTGGAGGACTGTTCTTCTGATAGGCAACTGCCTCGAGTGCCAGTGTCCTGCAGGTTTTAGATATCACCCTTTGTCAACGTACCTGAATCAAATGATTAGTTTATTACCAGGCCTCTGGAGAACTTCAGCACATGTTGGGGAGGTAATTTAGCCATTTGAATCAGCTGTGTTGGATCAAGAACACATCTAAAACCTGCAGGACACCGGCACTTGAGACCTTGAGTTGCCTACCCCTGTAGACGTATCTGCTATACAACCATAAAATGCTGACATGTAGCATTCCTATGGGGTTATGTTCTGTTACAGCTATAAACGTTTTATGAGTATATACAAATTTTATGTAGGCATGTAAATGAATTTAGAATTATAATTTATCTAAGTAATGATGTGATAAAAGTTTTCACAGTGACAAAAAAAACCTGATATTTCTCTGTAAAACACCTGCACATATTATAGTACAGTTTCTGAATCAGAACTGTAGATTATTTAATTATGGACATACAGAAAGAGAAACGTTTTTAAGTGCTATTTCAAAAGAACACAGTTTTAAAGGAAGTACTGTACAAAGTCTTAAATCTTAAAGATACTAACAATTAAGTTAAATTACATGTATATTTCTTTAAATACCAGAATTTTTACTTTTTAAAAAAAATTTCTAATTAGGTAATTAGGTTTAGTTTTCAGTTAGTGGGTTTGTTCATTTCAGTTTGGTTTTTATTATTTTAGTTTCATTTTTAGTTTCTGTGACAAATACTGATATTTCTCTGTAAAACACATGCACCTATTACTATACCGATGCTGATTCAAAACTGTAGTTGATTTATTTGTAGACTTTTAGAAAGAAACTCTCTTTCAAGAGTTTTGTTTTGTTTTTTAAAACAACAGATTTTAAAAGGACATACTTTACACTCTCCTTTTTAATACAGACGCCGACACTTGTGTAAACAAAAAGTCACTAGGCCAGAACAACAAATTATGGCGCTTCATTGGTCACACAATGAGGTTTCATAATTTAAACTAATTTAAATAATACAATAAGAGGTTTATTCTTGTTGCAGATTGAGTTTCTTAAAATCTGGACGTTATGATTGACCTGCTAAGCTAGAAGTTTGGAGCACACATTACTTGGCACTCCACCAGGGTATCCCCGGCTAAGTTTATTTTCACCGGTCACCTTTCATCTAGAAACGTGTGGATACAACTGTACAGCAACACTGGTTGACTTGAAGGTGCTTTAGTAGTTAATGTAGAAGAGAAAAAAAGAGCCCTGAGAAACAAAGGTAAGCTAGCGTTACTGTTGTACTTCGGATACGCTCACAAGGAAAACAAAGCCAGGACGTTAGCCTGTTACCCAAGCTAGCTGTGCAAGAGCTCGAACCTGTACTCACCTACAGACCGGTAACCTATAACGGCGATCTTTCTGTATTTCGGTTGAGGCATTGTAGTGAAAAACGGTGTTGAGTAGGTCTTTGAAAAATGTAGTACACCACCTATATTTACTATCTAAGCAAACTTTTATCGCCACATTCGTCTCGCGTCACGTGACAACAACAAACTTTTTCGAGCCGCCGCTCGAGTTCTCCGCTGGGCCTCAAACTGGAACTGCAGAGTTTAGCTACCGTAAATACAGCTTATAGTCGTATAAAACTAAGCCCCTGCCTTCATCCAGTACATCATCGATTCTGGTGGGTATTCTGAAAGGATGTAACTGTCGTTCCAACCCAAAGTGGAAACGGGGAGGGGGGGAGGAAAAAAAAAAGCTGGTTCAACGCGGTCGCTGCTATCTGCAAGTCAAACTGACGGAAACTGTCATTGTGTAAGCACACCGTCGTAAAATCAGCCCACACGTCAGAGCGGCACGGGCCGTTTGCACAGCAGAGGTCACTCTTTGTACGTCCCAGCGTGTGCGTGACCACCATACTTACTTTTTTTTAGACTTTTCCAGACCGACCTTCAATGCACAGTACTCGGAGAAATGTCAGATAAAGCAGTGTTGATTTTCCAAGTTTCAGTGCAGACATGATTTTTTTAGACTTAGGGGGCATTCTACAATTGGGGGACAATTTACTTAAAAAATAATAATAAGCAATAAATCAAAGGTAAACGTTTTATGATATATATTATTTGTTGTGTGCTATGCAATTTTAAAGATATTGTGTGGAGAGAGATTTGTAAGTAATTTTGGACCCGCTGAAGTCTAAAAGAAATTACTGTATCTCTGGCAAATACATACTCAGGACTGTTTAATAATATTTCATATGTTTTTAATAAATGTTTGTAATGTTTGTTTTATATGTATAGTACCAGAGTTGCATATCTGTGCTAGTTTTAGCGTTTTCTTGGAAAAAGATGTCAGCTGCAGAATGTGATGTAGTGTGAAAGTCGAGAATGAATTTGGGTAACATGTTAAAATGACACTCAGAAAAGATTAAGGAAAAATAAAAAATATGCCAAAGAGGACTGACTTTTGGTCTAGCCATGGTATTAGCACATGTCAACTCCTTTTTGTCATGTTGCTTACTTTTTTGTCTCTTCCTTTTCCAGGCCAAGTAGGTTTCAGGAAGTTGATTGCACACACGCTGTGGGAAACAATTTGCAGAATATAATTGTTGTTCTTTAAAATATGTTGATGTTGAATAAATGGTTTAAAAAATATAAGGGACATATATGGATGAACAGAAATTGTGGATTTATATCTTATTTTAACTGTTATATTTGACATGGTTACCAAGAAGCTGGGATGAGAGAGGAGGAGTTATAGGTTTGGACTATTTAATTAGTTTTTAGGGAGGTTTTTTTTTTTTACTTTTTTTTTTATTATTATTCTTAATTCAGTTTAGTTTCAGTTAGTTTCATAGCAGGTTTGACCATTTGAGTTTTTGTTGTTTGAAAATGTTCAGATTTTTTATTTATTTATTTAGTTAGTCAGTTTCAGTCTTTGTAAGTATTGTTTGGAGGGCATATGTGAGACGCACGATTTAGGAAAACTAGTATAACGTTCAGTCTTGTAGAAATCCAAGGTCTCAATAAACACATCCACCAAAGTGTCATCATAAGGAAGATTGTTTCCACCACTAATTAATTTTTTTTCCTGTAAGTTGATCAGGCTATCTAACGTGAAAATTGGAGATAATAACTTGACATTTTTCACTTGCTTCTTTTTGTTGTCATTTTTCTTCAGTGGCAGAAACAAGCCTTAATATCACCACACATGTTGTAATAACAAATTTTACCAAACCAACAAATACTAAAACAACATTTCCTCTAAATGTTTTATTTCCTTTTGGTTTTTTCACAAAATAATTTCAGTTATTTTTAGTTTTTTAAATCTTTTTAAAATGCATTTCATCAGCTTATAATGTATTTATTCAAAATATGAATCTCAAAGATAACCGCTAAAGGATATCATTTTAATACACTGGAAAAAACCACACAATTTACCTTTTGTAAACACAGTAGAGTATGTGGCAGGAAGAGAAAAGTACCCAGCTCTGATCCACAGCAGTAGTGGGAAAAGTATTATGATTCCTTGCTGAGTACAATTATCTGTATATTGATGCAAAACACTTTTAAAAACAGTCTGATGGGAAGAGGAATCACTCATTGCTGGATCAGTGACTAAAACCTTTGCCCAGGTCTTTAAAACCTGTATGAGCACCACCGGGAAAATGTGCAAAAAAATTAGTGCTAGTGCCAGCTGCCACAAACATATATACTAAAACTGAAATAAAAAGAAACGTGTATTTAATTATTTATTTAGGCTGGGTTAAACAATGCCGCAGCGGAATACATTTATTTGAGTGACTTGTTTATATGTTCAGCTGAAGTCATAATCATGTTTAAAAAAAAACGTATTCTCTAACAGTGAAGATGCATACCTCACCATTTAGTTATTTCGTTTAAGACAAGACATACTGGGAATTGATCAGGAGCTGTAAAGAAATCTCTCTCCAGAAGAATGCAGTCCTAGGAACAGAAAGCATACTGCATAGAACCCACAGGCTTGGGATCTTAGCATCTGTTGTGTGTTAACACAATGCCATAATCTTCCCAGGAGTGGATGTGCTAGCAAATTCACGCCAAGGTCAAACCATGCAGTGCTCAGAAAAAATGCCAAAAAAACCCCAAGACTCACATCTTGGACTCCATATTCCTCAGTTAGCATGTAAATGATAAAGTTCATGACAGTACAATTAGAAAATGACTGAACAAGTATGACTTGTTTTTAAAGGGTTGCCATGAGAAACAATCTTCTCTCTTAAAAGAATATAGCAGCACAGCTAAGGTTTGCAAGGTTACTTTTGAAGAAACCATTAACAAAGAAATCTTGGGCTATTTGTAACTAAAAGTGGTTGTGTTGAAAATATTTTTAATTTAATATTCAACATAAATTATTACAAATTAATTTGCATGCTTGCTTTATGAGCCGGGTGATGGTTGTGCAGTTAACCAGAGCTCTGGGAAACGGGTAGCTGTTGCTGCGTTGGAGCTGTAACCCGGAAATTATTTGAAGCTGGAGGTAAACCCTGCCAGGAAATGCTGCTGTCATAATCAAACAGATGAAAATACGGAATAAGCTCACTGAAACGGCCCTTACAGGGAAAGGTAATTTAGTAGTTACTGGACAACTGGGCAGCTTTAAAACTACTGCTTCTGTGGTGTTGTTTTATACAAGTCAGCTTTAAAGCTGCTAGGGGAGCAGGCCAACAGCTAGCGGGCAAGCTGTAGCATTGTGGCTGGCTGTGGGTGCCATAGCAACCGTTTAGGAAACACTGGCAGTAGTGGCTAGCTCGTTAGGCTAGCGTTGGTTTGTTATGCTAGCGTTAAACACGACGCCGAGGAGTGTCCAAGTCAGCCCTAGTTAATTATTGTCACAAGTCAGCGCTATCTACTCGCATCGCCGCGCATGTTACTTAATTCCAACTTTGCTCCGTGCTTTCTAGCAAGCTGTCGGTGATGGCACACCGCCGTAACGTTAAAGTGTTAAGTTTAGCTAACTTGGCCAACGGTAATTTCCATCACATGCAGTAGGCTAACGTTAGCCGCCAAGGCCGTAAACTTAGGTTACCTCAACGCCACCGTTATGTAAACGTTTGCACCGTTTTTTGTCGTTTATTGTCTCAATTTCCGATTTAATCTTTCTCATGTTAGATTAGCGCAACTTTAAGTCACTTTAGCAGCGTTGTCATCGCTCACCTCAATTGTTAGGGAGTCTTATCTGGGGTTGGTAAGGTTAGGTATGATGCTGAGATTAGCTGCTAGTTAATTATTTTTTTTGATTGATCTTATTGATAGCAACAGACACGGATTTGATTTGATTTTTTTAAATTGTTGTTGTTATAAATGAATGGCCGTTCTTGCGCCGCAACAACAAATTAACGATATTACGTCTTAGTTAGAAAATTAAATGTAAGCGTTTATTTAGTTTTTTATCCCTTTGTTAATTGAAAGGGGTGTAGTCTAACGTGCTGTTTACAATCTAAGCCACACCACAATTACTTGATTTCAGAAAATGTCACGTTCCGACCTCAACCTGCAATAATTCATGTTTAAAGAATTAAGCGATTGTAGACAAATGGTTAGGTTTGTGTGCGTGAAAGAGAATTTATGTTTGTCACAAATGTCATTTCAGTATTCAGTCTGAACTAGTATGGATGTTGATGACTGCAATGGACGGTCTTACATATCAGGTGCAGCTCTAATTTATTTAGTCACCCATATATACTTACCTTCTAAATTAGGCATGTTTTTTTTTTTAAATGATATATCTTATTTTGGTTCTTTTCTTGGCAGCAGGTAGTGGAGACTCTTCATTGGAAAGAGAGTTTTCTGGAGCTCTTGGAGGTCCAACAGTGAGCACCCCAAACAGCAAGGAAAACTCTCCCAGTCGCTCCCTCAGTGGTCAGTGAGAACTTATAGCATCTTCATTAGTTCCATCTATATGAAGCTTTTTATTCTCTCAGTGTGATTGTCAAATTTTTATTTTCTAATCTAGATAAATATTTTTATAATCTTCTTCTCATAATCAGATTATATTTATACATTAATAATATGAATTTTAAATTAACTTACTGGAGCAGCACTATTCACCCTACAGTGCTGGGGAAAGTATTTTACAGCATTGTGAACTACATCCCATGATTTCCCACTTACATGTTTAAGATCACCGAACAAAATTTAAATATAGTCCAAGCAAATACATTATATAACATATATAACTGCAATCAAGCATTTGTGATAACTAGCAGTGATTCTTTCACATTGCTGTGGAGGAATTTTGGCTCACACATCTTTGGAGAATTGTTTTCAAAATGTTTTGAAAACACTGTTGGGTTTTCAAACATAAATGACCTGTTTAAGCTCATGCCAAAGCATCTCAATCTGATTTAAGTCCGGATACTGACTAGGCCACTCCAAAATCTTTTTTTATTTTATTTTATTTTTTTTAATTTTTAGCCAGTCTGAAGTAGGCTTGCTGGTGTGTTTCCAATTATTGTTTTGCTGTATAACACAAATGCGCTTGTACTTCTGTAGCCAACTCCATTAAAGTGGAGTTGTATAGTGATGAAGACCCAGGTCGGAGTACTGAAGATGAGCGAGGAGAGCGGGTGGAGGAAGGAGGTCCAGAGCAAGGTTCTGAGGCTGTCACAAGCTATAGAGAGCTCACCAATTCTGAAACTATGCCAAGTGGAGCCACCAGACTGCCAAATGGAAAGCTCAAGTGTGACATCTGTGGAATGATCTGCATTGGGCCTAATGTGCTTATGGTGCACAAACGCAGCCACACAGGTGATCAGTCAGTTGAGTTTGGATAAATATAGAGATGGTATCTTTGCTTGTTATTAATGAAACTAGGTCAGATGAGGGGGGGGACGACATCTTGGAATTTTATAGAAAATCAGCATTGTATACAATTGATGTACTATATTGACTTAAAAAAAACCCTTTGAGGTATAGTTGCAACTAACTCAAATTTTTTGAAATATAAATTATGCTTAAGAGGTTGAGTTACCAAGTTTAAGTTTTCTACAGGTGAGCGACCATTTCAGTGTAATCAGTGTGGCGCGTCCTTCACTCAAAAGGGAAACCTACTCCGCCACATCAAGCTGCACTCAGGGGAGAAGCCCTTTAAATGTCCCTTCTGCAGCTATGCCTGTCGAAGACGGGATGCACTTACCGGCCATCTTCGCACTCATGCAGGTAGGACAGATTCAAGCCCGGTAGGTGTTTGTGTGTTGTTTGCTTCAGTTTTGTTTTTTCCATTGTAGTGTACAATAACAGTGAAAATGCTGTATTTCCACTTGTTTTACCAGTGTCTTCTCCAACTGTTGGGAAGCCGTATAAGTGCAGCTATTGTGGCCGTAGTTACAAGCAGCAAAGCACTCTGGAGGAGCACCGTGAGCGCTGTCATAGCTATTTACAGAGTCTGGATTTCCAGCAGCCAACCAGTGCACCAAATTCAGGTATGTGTTCATAGATATAACTTGCACAGTATGGTGTTAAAGAAATACCAGCCTCCTAAAGGGAGTGTAGTAGCATCTAATGTAGACATGTAGTTTGCCAGCTTAGCAAGTTAACGCTTAGAACCCACTTTATCCAAACCGGAATTTAGGCAAACACAAATAGAAAATCCTAAAATAAAAGTAATAATAGTTTGTTTATACTCTGTACAGGAGAGGAAATGAGAGAGCTAGAGTTTATACCAGATCCTCTACTGCAGCCATCCTCAGACAAGATGGCATTTATCGATCGGCTCGCCAACAGCATCACCAAACGCAAGAGATCCACGCCACAAAAATTTGTAGGTGAGCATTTGGTCTCAGTGTGGACGGTTTCAGGAAACTCAGAAAGCAATAATCATTACTTGAATTGGAATACAGCATGAAGTAAGACAGAAATCTTTTGTTGTGCTTATATTACCAGCCACTATAATTTTAGATATCCAATTAGCACACAGTATTTATTTGGTTAGGAAAGGTCTGAAAGCTGCTCTCAGTATAGCAATCTAACTGAAAAAAGAAACACACAAAGAAAAAACTAAGTTTTGAGCATCTTGTAAAATTAGGAAAATAACCAGCATCATCGTAAAATAGAGAATGTATCCAAAATGCTGACTGTCATTGTACTGTATTATAAAGTCATATCTTTCTGTGTTGCAGGGCAGAAGCACATACGCCTCAACCTTGCAGATACACCTTACAAGCTCACTGCTAGTTTGGATAAAGATGGAGACATGCACCCAGTGGACCTTGATGCCCCACACTTTACTGGTCTGGGAGGAGAATATGTAGGTGTTGCAGGTACTGGAAGAGGAGGGGTATCAGACACACTCAGATCCTTGCACCTTCCCACCAGTCACTCTTCAAGTTTATCAGAACTCAGGCCGATTCACAGCTTCAGTCATGCTCCTGTTCCCCTTGGGCCAAGGTTAGATTGCACAGGGGCAGGAGCTGGCCTGGGAGCTGTGGGTGTTGGGAGCAGGGAGGCAGCAGAGGGTCACGAAGACCTGCCTCCGGGTCGAAATCACGCCCCTTCTCCTAGCAATGGCTGCCAGGATTCTACGGACACAGAAAGCATGGCAGATGAGCCTTACAACAGCTGTGCTCCGACTCCGACTTTGTACAGTAACAACGGCCATCACCTCCTCCACTCTAACAACCATAACCCAGCACCTCCACCCATCGCACACCACAGGAGTCGGGGCAGACACAGCCCCAGTCATGCCAAAGACCGGGAGATGAAAAGAGAGGATGGAGGCCATTCTGCTCTCCCTCCTCCCACACATGCTCCAACACCGAGCTCACCTACGGCACCCTCTTCTACCTCCAAGGAGACTTTTCGGGTTGTAGACGGGGAGGGGCGAGCTGTGCGCTCTTTCCGCTGCGAGCACTGCCGCGTGCTTTTCCTGGACCATGTTATGTTTACAATCCACATGGGTTGCCATGGTTTTCGGCAGCCTTTTGAGTGCAACATCTGTGGCCATCGCAGCCAGGATCGCTATGAATTTTCTTCGCACATTGTCCGTGGAGAGCACATCTTTGACTGAGAATAAAAGGACAGCCTGCTGCCCTTAGTTTTTTTTAATTTTTTTATTTTACACTGAGAATGGGAACTGGTTGAGTTTGGTCTGCACAAAAGCGAAAGGCATCTGTGATGATGTGAAACTGATGTTCCTAACGACACCGACACAGTTGGCATTAGTGGAAAGCTCGTGTATATGTTTAAAGAATTAGAGTAGTAGTTGCTTTCTGTCCACTTTTAACAAGAAATCTATATTAAATTATTAAAGTAGATGAAGAGCCAACACTTTTTCATCCACAGATGTGCCTTGCTCTAAAATTCAGAATTTTAGCTCTGCTGTAGACAAATCTGACTTTTGTTGCTGAAATCTTTCACCCCTTGCACAATTTAGCAGAGATGAAAGAAAATGCTAAATATAAAGTTTGTAGGCTTGCAATCCCTACAGAATTTTTTTGACACCTTCTAAAAGCACTTTTTCCAATTAAGTGATTCTCAAACAGACTTTAGGTTCGGCCAGGTTTTTTCCTAGCCCGGGGTTGATTCTGTACAAGTTTTATAATGCAAAGTAAAGTGCAGACCAAACTTAAAAACCAAGTCCAAGTCATGTAGACTTTAATGTTTGAGGGTTTGTCATTGGAATAGAAATGCACTTTGGTTTCAGTGTGAATGGAGTGAACAGAGTGTGTGTGTGTGTGTCTGAGAGAAAGGAAAGCTGCAAGATTGTGTGTGATTGTTTTTGAAAGTAAATTTAAAACGTAAAATGGAAAATGAAGGCCTTTATTCCTGTGAGTGAATGCCGTGTTGGAAGTGTATGAATTGTTTTCCTTTTCTATAACTGCTTTTGTTGCACTGATACCTGCCAGAATACAATGACTATATTAAACTATTTTATAGAATACATTAATGACCTGCACATTTCTCTGAAAATGTGAGGGAAGAACAGGTGGAATGTTTTTCTCACTAGGAACAGGATTCGAGCATCACTGCCACAACTTGAGAGATTACCGAAGGAGGTTAAGGTGTTCGTTTTCTCCCCGTACAAAAACTCCTTCATACGGCAAACCAACAATAATAATCAACAAATCTGCTTATGCTGTATTTAAACATGATTTTGGTGTTGCGTCATTGTCCCGTGCCTTTCTACACGTTTCTGACCAGACTGAAGGATGTGAGATATAAAATCATTTCTGTCTTGTAGTTGACTGTAGCTTTTTAATCTATCTAACAGAAGTCTGGCTCCCCCCACCACCCCCAACAGTTTTATCAGCAAAGATCAATTCTGATGCCTGAGCAATGTTGATGATGATGAAATGTGCATGGCTTTTGAAACATGCTGCTATGACATGGGTGTGCAGTAAATCAGTAGCACTTCACTACCGTCCTCATGGGTTAGAAACAAAGACTTTTATTTACATTTTTTTCCTGTTAGGACATTTTAAACCAGTCGCTTGAGTTACAATAGAACGAAATGGGAGTCTTTCATATCGCTTGGGATATATATATATATATATATATATATATATATATATATATATATATATATATATATATATATATATATATATATATATATATATATATATATATATATATATATATATATATATAAAAAAACAAGGGGAAAAAAAAAATATCCTGTCTTGGTCATTTGTGTGGAAATGAAATGTGAAGAGAAATGTGTCAGCTTTTGGTTCTATTTATTTTCATGTTAAAACAGCAGAGATGGTTGTTGTAATCTCTGTGAGTAATTAGTTTAACACAAGCACAATACGTTTACTGTTGAGAAGGATGCTTTGAATTCTAAATTGAAGACTTGTGCACAAAAATTAAAACTTAATTGATGTTGACTGTAGCTAGGGTTTCTTTTCACATCCTCAACAACAACAAAGATCAATCTGGGACATGGTGACAGATTTACCAAAGATACACAGATATTTGCAGAGAAGACTGGAAAAACAGTGACTCTAGTCAAATTCATCAAGTAACTTGATCCCATTAGTTTTTTTTTTAAGTTCAGACAGTGTCTTATTGAGTAAAGTTTCCCTTGTAGTTATAACTGGTATTTCCTATTTTCATAATAGATGCCCAAGAAATATTACTTCCTGTAGAACCTTCACAGTCAGATCTAAGCATATTTTGGGTCATGTCAGTGTTTGAGAATACTGAACTTTATCTTGACTTATATTTAAACAGCTTTCTGGATGTTTTGTTCTACAAAGAGAAATAAAACAGTAATCATTTTTAAACTGTTTTTAAGATCAGCAGTACCGTGGTTCTCTATAAGCACCAAATAATTTCCCCAATGCTGAGCCAAAGAACCACTGTTTCCTACTGTTAAGCACTTTTCCCTACTACAGTGGCAAAAAAATGAAAACATAAAGTAAATAATATTTGTACATAAAGTATAAGTTACAAGAAAACCTCAAGGTGTTCTTGTTCTTTTAATAACGCTGTTATTAAAGCCTTGATATATTCAAATTTTTTTCTCTTTGCAGAAGATCTTTGAAAATACATGACATAATGTTCAGCTTGTTTCATTTGATGGTGGATTAATTGTTACAAGTGGATCTACATTTGTTTGGTTATTGTTTCAGTCCTTTATTGTCAAAGTGCAGTAAGGTGATCTGGTTGCCACTCTAGTAACACAACCTAAACACATTTTAAATTTTTGTTTCTCATCAGGTTACGGTACTTTAATATTCTAATCATCTTGCCTTAATTTGTGAGCAGACTGTTAAATTAAGTTGGGACTGACGTTAGTTTGCAAATCAGAATCTGAAAGTTTCTTGGGAGTCTAAAAATCTACAAAACATTTGCAGTAACACCAAAGCTAGCAGTGTCACTTCATATCATCTTACACTGTGTATATTCTCATTTAGGCCCACGTGACTTTTCTCCAGTTGGTGTGACGTGCGTGAATTGGGTTGTTGCTGCTGTGCCTTCCGCTGGAGGTCTTAAATGTGTTTTATGTCTAAACGGTTCAAATTTATTTTCAGTGTGAAACTTTATGCTGTCTTAGTGCAAGAGGCTCCATGTTTTGAGTATACCTCAACCCACCACTCAGTGACCCTGCCCAAAACTGGTCTTTTTTTTTTTTTTTTACCAACAATCCATTAAATACTAATTCATCAAAAGGACTTGGGTAATGCTACTTAGGAGCCAAAGAAAAATACTGAAATAACTTAATATTTGATGTATCCAGTTTTGTTGACCTTCAGTGAAATATTGTACAAAAACATTCAAAGTAAAAAGGTTTTACTCTATTCAATGGTTCAGTTCTTTGACAGAATTTGGATATTTAATTAACAAGTTCTGCATTATTAGTGGAGCAAATTCACCATTAATTTATGTGTGCTACAATGGTAATGTGCTTTTAAACCTGATGCATGTGGTACCAATGCTGTTTGCTCCTCAGCTTACACCCAGCCACCTTTGTTTTAATCTTAAAGACAACCAAATAAACAGTCTACTCCAGTTTTAGCCTATACTTACAAAAATAAACTCCAGCTTTGTGGTATTCCGTGTTTTTAAACTTTCCTTGTTGCACTTTGTTCTTTTCAGTTTTTCTAACCTGCATTTCCCTGCTCTCCAAGTGGTCTGATATCGCTTTAAGTAACCGCAGAGCGTTTTTAAATGTATCATATGTAATTTTGCATTTGCATAATTTGATCTTAAGCTACTGTTAGTTTTGTACTGTAAAAAAAGTTATTCCAAATAAAATATTTGAGCAGTTTGTCTTTCCTATGAGTAAACATCGTTCAATTAATGAGCTTCACACGTTCATGTTTTTGTGAAGATTTCTCCATTTATTTGTCAGGTTTACAGCATTTTCAATTTCTGCTTTACACGGGCTTCGGAGGAGCTCTTGGTGCACCAGCCTGTAAAAGAGAAACATTCTTAGATTAAACAGGTGTAACCACGGATGGAACTTTGCCCAAGTTATACTTTTGTGTTCCTGTTATTAGTAATGAGATTATCTACCTAATTAAGGTGCTATACAAAAATAATTCTAAACACTTAATGGAGCAACACAACAGGAGGTAAGAACTGTGTTTAAATAGTACTTACAGCAGGCCTAAACCTGGGTGGTGGGGTGCGGTCTTTCCTGGCCTCACAGGAGCGGTTCCTCACCACCTTGCTGTGGATGGCACAGCTGACACAGTAGTGCAGCTTCACATAGAGCTTGGGCAGAATATATGCTGCAGAGTGGACAAAGGTACAGATGAGTCAAATCATCGGGATGAAAAGGGGGTTTTATGAAATTAAGTACAATACAATACACTCACAGTCGAAGACGCTGGCCTCTGAGATGTCTCTCACGGCTGCCGCCTCCACGATATTCCTGATCACAAACTTCTTGATGGCCTTGTCCTTGGGGACACAACGGGCACAGTTGGTGCAGCGAATGGGCTGCACATGCCCACGGCCCTTCTTAGCACGACCGTTGTTCCTCCTCTTCTTGGTCTGCCAAAATACATTAAGGGTTACCAATGACAAAGTAAACCTGAGTAAAATGTTAAAACAGAACTACATTAGGCAGTCTCAAAAATTCAGCTGTGTTAAGGTGGAAACAATTAACAATCACAAGAATATATCTGCTTTCCCCTTGAAATCCCACATCAGCACTGGTTTCAAAACCTTTTCACCACCACCCAGCCACACCAGTTATTAACACTGGCCACAAAGCAGTCGCTTCAAACTGACGGTCTAGTTTACTATAACGTCTCAACGTTAGTGGGAATCAGAATACTTTATTGATCCCTGGGGGAAATTATTTTTTTGTTACAGTGCTCCATTATAAACCAAGGGAATTATAAACCATCAGTTTAAGGGAACCCCTTAAACTGATGCACGTGCAATCTAGTTCCACATACACGTATGAACTAATGCCATCAATCACGAGACATTTAATCATTATTGAGTTTTGTACAATCATCTATCACTCTTACACGGTATGACTGACTCAAGTCACGGTTGGGGCTTACTGAAAAACACATTTTTAACCATGAACTGTTATATTTTATCGGTTGCTTTGTCAATCGCTGTGATGTGGCTTTTCTTTTTAGCCGCATCTCTTAGCTATGTTACAGCCCAAACCTGCACCGTCGTTATCCTTTGCTAGCACACGGAACACATGCACAAAATGGCTAGCGTGCTAACGGCTAGCATTAGGCCCAAACTCATTTTTAATCGTCCAGGATGAGAGTTAATATCAATTCTCAGTTTTGTGACTTACACGTGGGATTAAAATACCCAAAGAAATGTAATTATGTGCCACTAGTCGACTAAAACATAGGTTTATTCTGTTTTCACGATTCGGCCATCAGTGAAACACACTCACCATGTTGCACGGGAAGCTGGAAAGAGGACCGGAAGAGGTTGCACCGTGAGAAGTAGTGCGGATGCTCCGCCCTCTAAATGTTACGAACAAAACGACAAAGTCCATTGATGTCTTGCTTTACTTTTCAATATTTGCAAAAGAAATGTGGCTATTGTGCACTAGGCTGAAACAAAAGCAAAAATATTGATTTTTTTATGGGAAATAACAAAAACAACAACATTAAATTCGCGGAGGGATATCAAAACGCGCTTAAAACTCCACGCGTCTCCCGAGTGAGCGGAGTTAACAGTTAAGGCAATGCTGGAACGGCAAAGGCGGTGTCATCGGCCTAACCGGTTATTAAAACAAGCTCACCTGCGACTAAAGCCCGTTAAAAACTGGATTTGTCTAGCTAAACAACAGGTTCTAATTGTTATTGAAATGAGAGTCAAATAAAGTAATCACATTATCTCTCTATATATATACATATGTATGAATATATAAAACTTGGGGTTCACAGCAAAATGGCCTTTAAGTTCACTATATAAATATCAGTATGGATAATAACACCAGTACCTGAAGATATTTTCTTAATCTGACAGCAGAATTGTATTAAATTACTATATTACATCATCATTATTATTATATTGTATTGTATTATTATACTGGCACACTCTTTCTTTTCCAGGAAACAGTGTTTAACTAGACCAAAATTGGCTGTGTAGTTGCAATAAAGCTACAAGACATTATGAGTCACTGTGCTTAAAGGACAGTGTAGTGCTCAAAAGAAAAGCAGGTGAAATGCTGATAATACCACATTAGAATAATTTTTCATGACTGTATTCTGATTAAGGTCCACATGACTCTTTTTACAACTTGATCTTGGGGTTTCATGCGAGTTATCTTCAAAAAGGAAAAATGGTCCAATTTATTTATGGACTTATTAGGTGATGATCAGTACCGCAGAGAATATCTCTTAGTGGCACACCACAATTTGGCTTTTAATTAATGTGTCTTTAAACATAAGCCTATTCAGTGGACATCTTTCAAAGCTTCCTGTCCTTTCTCTGTACACGAATGAGCAGGTCCTTACAAAAGAGAGTCTTTAAAATATTTTCAAACAAAAGGCCCAAATAAAAAAAGGTGGTTTAAACTTGCTGTTGTTACATGAGGATGTGAAGCAGGTGCTTCTAAACAGTCCCTTTATGCTTCTTCTGGTGAAATAACTTTTAACAAATGAGGGGTTTTTTTGTAATAAATAAACATCTAAAAGTCTGCTGTTCCATTGGTTTACAGCTTACCAGTTGCCCAAATTAGTATTGCTATAAAGTAAATGTGATCTTTCTTTTCAGTGACTGAACTGTAGGAAATTTATCAGGATTATGACAGCCAACTCCCTGGATGATGATATGATGTGTGTCTGGACACATCCCACTAGATACTAATATTTGACCTGTGAGTCTTTGCTGTTGAACTTCAAAATTAAAATACCTTTCTTATTAATCCTACCCACACACTCCACTTTTCTATGTCACTGTATTTGCTGTTCTCTGCTCTCTCAATTGCTCCCAAGATGATTTCCACCTGTCAGATCAATGCAGGACAGTGCTTCTGTATGTATGTTTGAAGCTGGCATGCTGCATGGACTAAATATACATTTAATTTGAGATCTGAATACAGTGTGAGCCTAACCTCCTAGAAAGAGCCTGTTCAGATACAAGCACTGTCAGTTTCAGGTTCTTCACCTGCAATTTTCTGTTTGTCCTGAGAGGACACTTAGCACATAACAGCCTTTAAAGTCTTGGCATACTACCAATGGACAAGGACCTACTCTAAATCCATCTCATCTCAATTCAACACAAACATAAAGAACAAGTTCAATTAAAAAAACATTTATTTAAATAGTTCAGTGATTTGTCCTTATTTCTTCTTGATCTTCTTATCCTTGGCCTTCTTTTTGCTAGCCTTCTGGGCACTGGCCTTTTTGTAGAGGTAAAGTCCCACCAAGCCCAGCAGAGTGGGCACCAGGGCCAAACACACCAGGGGGAACACATCGTTGACCATCCTCTGCCACTGCGTCTGCTGCGAGAGTGAAATCACCTCCACCTCGAACTCCAGAGCAGCATTACCTAGGACAGATCCATATCACAGTCACTATTCTGCAAAAAGCTCTTAAAGGTTATATCTATTGTTTATGATTATATGTTACATGAGTCAGAAAATAAAGGGGAAAAACATATAAAAGTTAACTGGAGAAACAAAAACAATGTAATGAAATGCTTCCACGCAACGCAGTGCCTCTCTGCATATATTTTCAGAAATTAACTCGGAAGAATCAAATCAGGACACATCAGAAGATATCGTTTCCCCCATGTAGCAGAAAGGCTTAGACAGGGGGGTGCAGCTCATCCTGAGGGCATGATCAGACTCTCTCAGGCAAGGCAAGTTTATTTGTATAGCACAATTCAACAACAAGGTGATTCAAAGTGCTTTACAGAGACATTAAAAAACAAAAACAAATAAAAAGCATGATTTAAAATTGATTTTTTTTTAAAAACAGTCAGTAAAATCAGAACAGTAGATAAAATCAGTAGTTAAAATGTAAGTTTTGAAATTTAAGCTTAAACGTGTGGATTTGGTGTTTTATTCAAATGCAGCTGAGAACAGGTGAGTCTTCAACCTGGATTTAAATAAACTGAGTGTTTCAGCTGATCTGAGGCTTTCTGGGAGTTTGTTCCAGATATAAGGAGCATAAAAGCTGAATGCAGCTTCTCCGTGTCTGGTTCTGACTCTGGGAACTGATAAAAAACCGGATCCAGATGACCTGAGGGATCTGGAAGGTTCATACTGGGTCAGGAGGTCACTGATGTATTTTGGTCCTAAACCATTCAGAGCTTTATAGACCAGCATCAGAACTTTAAAGTCTATCCTCTGACGGACAGGCAGCCAGTGTAAAGACCTCAGAGCTGGACTGATGTGGTCCACTTTTTTGGTCTTAGTGAGGACTCGAGCAGCAGAGTTCTAAATGAGCTGTAGTTGTCTGACTGATTTTTTAGGTAGACCTGTAAAGATGCTGTTACAGTAATCAAGCCTACTAAAGATGAATGCATGCACTAGTTTTTCCAGGTCCTGTTGAGACATCAGATCTTTTATCCTTGATATATTCTTGAGGTGATAGTAAGCTGAAAGAAAAGCCACGAGTGATCGCCTTTATCTTATGGTAAAACACTTCTACTGATGATGAAGGCCTTCAGTTACTAAACCTCACTGAAACAGACCACTGATGGTCAGTTCATGAGTGACCTTAGAACTGAAGAAGCTTCTCGGATGAGAGGTGAAACGTCTTCAAGTAACTTAAAGAAGTCCAGATGCTTTTCTTTGCAAGCTCCTTTGACTTCATGAGTTATGGCATTCACAAATTTAGCTGCCCAACAGTGTGACGACTATACCCCATCAGCCTATTATGGCTGATGGGTAATAAAAGTACATCTTAGAAACCTGGTATTCAGATGTGTGGTGGAACAGCAGCTTACTAAGATGCCTCCTATACTTTTTTTCCTTTAATTTGTCAAGTGTTTATCTACATATATTTTACTGGACAAATGATCTCTTTTTATGGTGTTTTGATGATGGTGCCAGAGAGTGTGGGCACGTCGCTGCAGAAATGTGATTCCTGTAAATCATTAATTCTTTATCCAAACTTTGTATGACCTGTCATCTTGTCGTCATAACTATGTATAAACTTTTAAATACGGGTCGGTATATATTTAATGTTTAAATACTGTATTTTGTATTTATATTTCTGTCAGAAGTTTTTGCATCACGTGAGGGAGTATTGTCTTAATTTTGTTATGCTTGCATAATTATAATAAAGACTCTTGAATCTCCGTCATGGAAACAGTTGCTTTTGCTGTTTTTGTCGTTCATCTGTCATCCACTCAGCATTTTTTTTAACAGATCACCTAAAGCTGTAGTCCTGGAACAGACTTCGCTGGATTTGACACCCATAGGGTTTTCCAAATTTGCCTTTATATTATATATACATATGGAAATATGATATTGATTTTATATTTGTCACGCTGCCATGTGCTGTAGGATATTTCTAGTCTAGTACCTGGAATTGTTGGAGGGTAACCTTTCTTTCCATATGCGAGGTGAGAGGGAATAGTGGCTTTGATTTTCTGCCTGAATGAGAGAACAGAAACATACAGGAAGCATTCCTCAGATTCACTTCAAAACTATCCACTTTGGTATTTCTGATTTGTGACGGCATGCATCGTGAATTAACTGGTTTGCTATTCACTTACCCTTCACAGATGCCAATCAAGCTTTGCTCCAGACCTGATATGAAATTTGTACAGAGACATTCGATCAGTATAAAAAGCACGCCCACCACTAATTATGTAATATAAGCTAATCAGTCTGACAGAGCTGCTCTTAAGGATTGTCATTCGATAACTTACCAGCGATGACTGTCCTCTTCCCCAGCTCGACAACAAGAGGATCCCGGGATAGAGATGTGTCAATCACCTTTCCATCCATCAGTTTACCCTGAAAACATTCAACAGGAAGAGTGAGGTGGTGCCGAGAATTTTTAAAAAATGCTGAGAGATTTCAGTGGGTGCATATTTTACAGAGGCAGGTTTGAGCTTAAAGAAGCGTGAAACACTGTCTTTTTAACCACAAAACACATTTATTGCTTTAAAGATAAATACAAGAAGTCATTCAATATATATATATATATATATATATATATATATATATATATATATATATATATATATATATATATATATATATATATATACGAACGAACATCCAAGAATACATTGGGAAGATGGCCCCAACTGACCGAGTGCTCAGTGAATACCTCAGGCAGCAGAAACCCAAGAAAGAGGAGGGAGACGAGGAACCATCATGGAAGGACAGGCACCTGCACGGTATGTACCACTGGCAGATAGAGGAGGTGGCTGATATCCAGAAATCCTACCAGTGGCTGGACAAAGCTGGACTGAAAGACAGCACAGAGGCACTAATCATGGCAGCACAAGAACAAGCTCTGAGCACAAGATCCATAGAGGCTGGGGTCTATCACACCAGGCAAGACCCCAGGTGCAGGCTGTGTAAAGATGCCCCAGAGACAATCCAGCACATAACAGCAGGGTGCAAGATGCTAGCAGGCAAGGCATACATGGAACGCCATAACCAAGTGGCCGGCATAGTGTACAGGAACATCTGTGCCGAGTATAACCTGGAAGTCCCGAGGTCAAAATGGGAGATGCCCCCAAGGGTGGTGGAGAATGACCGAGCTAAGATCCTGTGGGACTTCCAGATACAGACGGACAAAATGGTGGTGGCTAACCAACCGGACATAGTGGTGGTAGACAAACAGAAGAAGACGGCCGTAGTGATCGATGTAGCGGTTCCGAATGACAGCAATATCAGGAAGAAGGAACACGAGAAGCTGGAGAAATACCAAGGGCTCAGAGAAGAGCTCGAGAGGATGTGGAGGGTGAAGGTAACGGTGGTCCCCGTGGTAATCGGAGCACTAGGTGCGGTGACTCCCAAGCTAGGCGAGTGGCTCCAGCAGATCCCGGGAATAACATCGGAGATCTCTGTCCAGAAGAGCGCAGTCCTGGGAACAGCTAAGATACTGCGCAGGACCCTCAAGCTCCCAGGCCTCTGGTAGAGGACCCGAGCTTGAAGGATAAACCGCCCGCAGGGGCGTGCTGGGTGTTTCATATATATATATATATATATATATATATATATATATATATATATATATATATATATATATATATATATGTATGTATGTATGTATGTGTGTGTGTGTGTGTGTGTGTGTGTGTGTGTGTGTGTGTATGTATGTGTGTGTGTGTGTGTGTGTGAGAGAGTTATTGATGCAATAAGAAGACAGACTCACTTGGTGAGTTTCTCAGATGTGGATTAAGTCTATGCCAACCCTGAAAAGATTAGTAATTAACTTCTCTATTGCAAAAAGTTCTTCGTCTAGGACTCGTCTTAATCCATGTCTAGGAAAATAAGCCACAGTGCTTACACCTTAAAGGAAGGTCCTGACAGTTTTGTAATTCACTGTCTTGCTAAGAGTTAGATGAAAAGACTGATTGCCAGGCATGTCTGTGGTTGGATTACCTTGGCACTAAGACGGGAACCAGGAGGGAGCTAACGGAACAAAATCTGCCTTCCAGCTTTCTACACATCCACAACACATCACTTACAGATGTTAGAAACAAATTTTGTTACTTGTGACAAAACAAACTAGCTCTTATTTCTGTTTTCAGCTAAGCAAAGCTACTGTAGCTCCAGTTGGTTATCTAATAAATATATAAAGCTTTTATGCAACTTTCTGCAAAAAAAAATTCACCATATATCAGTTTTTATAATATAAATGTTGGTAAACGACCCTGCGACAGACTGGCGACCTGTCCAGGGTGTACCCCGCCTTTCGCCCTATGACAGCTGGGATAGGCTCCAGCGCCCCCCGCGACCCTGAAAAGGATAAGCGGAAGCGAATGGATGGATGGATGGATGTTGGTAAACGAATGACCAAATATGAGTCAGATATGAGCAAAATATTTCCCTGCAGCAGATTCTTTGAACACACTTTCATTTAAGCAATCCTGTGCCATCTGTGTCACTTGAGTCCACAAAGAGCTAAATCATGAAGCGTTAATTAACAATTAAAAAGCACTCACGCCTCTGGTAGAGGACCCGAGCTTGAAGGATAAACCGCCCGCAGGGGCGTGCTGGGTGTTTTATATATATATATATATATATATATTAGGGGTGCAACGATACACAAAATTCACGGTTCGGTTCGGTTCGATACTTTGGTGTCACGGTTCGATATTTTTTCGATACAAAAAAAATGTTCATGCCTTTTTAATTTGTCATTTATTAAAATTATAAATATATATTTTAACTCAAAAGTACAGTTTTTAAATTTAACCCTAACCCTTGTGCGTGTTTTTTATTTTGACAGCGAATGCGCACCTGCGGACCACTTATGTGCAGCCCTGGTTATTTAGCTCGTCATATTGCAGCCACAGAAATTCTTTTGTCCATGAAACCATAAAGCTGCACTTTCTTTTTTTTGCCTTATAGTCTGATTTGTCATAACTTTTCCGTTTTGTGGTAAGCTTTTCTTTGGCTGTCACTTCTTCACCCTGACCTGTCTTATTTGGCTCAGCAGAACTAAAATATAAATCCTGCTGCTTTTACACACGCACTCACATAAGCTCAGCGATTCTCTGCGCGATCAACCTCTCACATGTTTAAGCTTGCTGCGGGAGATTTCACTTGTAATGTTTGCATAGTAAGCTAACGATTAATAAGACGATGTCAGAGGAATTGGTGCACAAATTATCATCACTCACAGATCAGTGCTGTCGCTCTCTATACACAGTTCGCACGATTGCAAAGTGAAAGCAAAAAAACAAGCGCAAATTCAAACGCGACTTCAATATGTCACATATTGACAGTGGCTCACCGATGCCAATGACATAATTACCCAGCTACATTTCTGAAAGAATGCAAAAGCATTGACATATATTTTTCCTTCCTACAATAGCCCGACGGGCAGGGAAGAGATAGATTTTGGTAGCCCGACTGAAAAAAATCGCTAGCCCCGGGACGTCGGGCTAGCGATATTGCGAGCCCTGTATCTGATTGAGGAATCACTCATCTTTGGAAAAGAGAGTTTATTACAGAGAAATGTCTCTTTCCAAAATAAAAGCTATACTATCCGCTTCTTCTGGGCTATATTCTCAGCAGCATATTAAACAGCTGTCTAAATGACTCGGCTAAAGTTAGTAGCATGCTTGCTTGTTTTTGTCTGCTTCCACTTGTCTTTGCACTAGGATGATGTCGGCGTAAATGTGCAGTCATATTCGTTGTGTTCCCACTAGTGCTTTCAGGTTAATCTCGTTGAAATGACCTTAACGCCACAACACGGCAAATCTCCGTTAACGAGCTACTGCCGATCGCCCCGTGCATGGGGCTAGACAGCCAACACGTTAACGAGCTAACTGCGCTAACACACTAGTTCCCACCCATGTAATTGAGCATTGCATGGCACATCCAACATACTGTTTTACTTTAGTCCAGGGGTGCCCAATCCCGGTCCTCGAGAGCTACCGTCCTGCAGCTTTTAGATGCATCCTTGTTCCCACACACCTGAATCAAATGAATGGCTTGTTATCAGGCCTTTGCCAAACATGATGGCATGCTGAAGAGATCAAACCATTTGATTCAGCTGTGTTGGAGTAGGGATGCATCTAAAAGCTGCAGGATAGTAGCTCTCGAGGACTGGGATTGGGCAGGCCTGCTTTAGTCCATGACTCGCTTACCTTCAGGGTCATACGTCACATGAAAACCAAAATAATTCCAAACACCAGATCTGAATGAGGGTGGGGGAGGTCCATGTTTCAAGGAGAGCTTAACTTCTGTCTCGCTAGCTTGCCCTGCGCTCTTCCTTCTGACGATGCTGTCTGTGTTGAGCGCTCAGTGGATCTGCACTCGACAGTGCAGCCTAGGCGGAGTAGTCGAACGCAGATTCACTGAGCGCTCAACACAGACAGCATCGTCAGAAGGAAAGTTGATAAAATAAATTACAAATTTTGTATTGTTCGATACATATGCGTACCGAACCGAAAGCACTGTATCGAACGGTTCAATATCGATACAGTGATCAGTGAGATGCTTGGCTACAAGTTGAACAGCGACAAGGGGCAGTACCCTCCATGGAGAAGGAGGCTAGAGGGCAAGATCAAAGTAGCACAGAGGGAGGTTAGCCAACTAACGGAGTTGCAGCAAGGTGCGACAAATAAGGTGCCTAAGAAATACAGCAAGCTGTCCATACCTGAGGCCTTGGAAACTGCCAAGCAAAGACTCACAGCCTTGGCCAGCCGCTTGAGGAGGTACACCAGAGAGATAGAAGGCAGGAGAATAAACCAGCTGTTCTCCACAGAACCAGCAAAGGTGTACTCTCAGTGGCAAGGGAACAATAAGAGAACAGCACCACCAAGGCTGGAGACGGAGCAATACTGGAAGAGCATATGGGAGAAGGATGCAACCCATAACAGCAATGCTCAGTGGCTAGAGGATCTGAGGGCAGACCACAGCGACCTCCCTGAACAGGGTCCAGTAACCATCACAGTGGCAGATATCCAAGAAAGGGTCTCCAGTATGAAGAGTTGGACAGCACCAGGACCCGACATGGTTCACGCCTACTGGCTGAAGAAGCTGACTGCACTCCACGAGCGTCTGGCAGCACAAATGAACCAGCTGCTAGTTAACGAGAGACACCCGGAATGGCTAACTGAAGGCCGGACGGTCCTAATCCCCAAGGACCCCAAGAAGGGACCGGTCCCCTCCAACTACCGACCAATAACCTGCCTCAGTACCACATGGAAGCTCCTGTCAGGCATCATATCGGCTAAGACGAACAGGCACATGGGTCAATACATGAGCGGGACACAGAAAGGAATTGGCAAAAATACCAGAGGCGCAAAACACCAGCTACTGGTAGACAGAACAGTCAGCCGAGACTGCAAGACCAGACTGACCAACCTGTGCACTGCCTGGATTGATTACAAGAAGGCCTATGACTCAATGCCCCACAGCTGGATACTGGAATGCTTAGAATTGTACAAGATCAATGGGACCCTAAGAGCCTTCATCAGGAACTCAATGGGGATGTGGCGTAAAACACTAGAGGCCAACTCCAAGCCCATAGCACAAGTCACCATCAAGTGCGGGATCTACCAAGGAGATGCTCTGTCCCCACTGCTGTTCTGCATAGGCCTGAACCCCCTCAGTGAGATCATTAACAAGACTGGCTACGGATACCGACTACGGGACGGAGCAGTTGTCAGCCACCTCCTGTACATGGATGACATCAAGCTGTATGCCAAGAGTGAACGAGACATCGATTCACTGATCCACACTACCAGGCTATACAGCAATGACATTGGAATGTCGTTCGGACTGGAGAAGTGTAGTCGGATGGTATCAAAGAGAGGGAAGGTAGTCAGAACTGAGGGGATTGAACTACCAGAAGGCAACATTGCAGACATAGAGGACAGTTACAAGTACCTGGGGATCCCGCAGGCAAATGGGAACCATGAAGAGGCCGCTAGAAAGGCTGCAACCACCAAGTACCTGCAGAGGGTCAGGCAAGTCCTGAGGAGTCAGCTGAATGGTAAGAACAAGATCCGGGCCATCAACACGTACGCCCTGCCCGTGATCAGGTACCCTGCTGGGGTAATAGGCTGGCCAAAGGAGGAGATAGAAGCCACTGACATAAAGACAAGAAAGCTCCTTACCATGCATGGAGGGTTTCACCCCAAGTCCAGCACCCTGAGGCTGTACGCTAAGCGGAAGGAAGGGGGCCGGGGACTGGTGAGTGTCAGCACCACAGTCCAGGATGAGACAAGGAACATCCAAGAATACATTGGGAAGATGGCCCCAACTGACCGAGTGCTCAGTGAATACCTCAGGCAGCAGAAACCCAAGAAAGAGGAGGGAGACGAGGAACCATCATGGAAGGACAGGCCCCTGCACGGTATGTACCACTGGCAGATAGAGGAGGTGGCTGATATCCAGAAATCCTACCAGTGGCTGGACAAAGCTGGACTGAAAGACAGCACAGAGGCACTAATCATGGCAGCACAAGAACAAGCTCTGAGCACAAGATCCATAGAGGCTGGGGTCTATCACACCAGGCAAGACCCCAGGTGCAGGCTGTGTAAAGATGCCCCAGAGACAATCCAGCACATAACAGCAGGGTGCAAGATGCTAGCAGGCAAGGCATACATGGAACGCCATAACCAAGTGGCCGGCATAGTGTACAGGAACATCTGTGCCGAGTATAACCTGGAAGTCCCGAGGTCAAAATGGGAGATGCCCCCAAGGGTGGTGGAGAATGACCGAGCTAAGATCCTGTGGGACTTCCAGATACAGACGGACAAAATGGTGGTGGCTAACCAACCGGACATAGTGGTGGTAGACAAACAGAAGAAGACGGCCGTAGTGATCGATGTAGCGGTTCCGAATGACAGCAATATCAGGAAGAAGGAACACGAGAAGCTGGAGAAATACCAAGGGCTCAGAGAAGAGCTCGAGAGGATGTGGAGGGTGAAGGTAATGGTGGTCCCCGTGGTAATCGGAGCACTAGGTGCGGTGACTCCCAAGCTAGGCGAGTGGCTCCAGCAGATCCCGGGAATAACATCGGAGATCTCTGTCCAGAAGAGCGCAGTCCTGGGAACAGCTAAGATACTGCGCAGGACCCTCAAGCTCCCAGGCCTCTGGTAGAGGACCCGAGCTTGAAGGATAAACCGCCCGCAGGGGCGTGCTGGGTGTTTTATATATATATATATATATATATATATATATATATATACATATACATACATATGTACATATATACACATATATATATATATATATATATATATATATATATATATGTGTGTGTGTGTGTGTGTGTGTGTGTGTGTGTATGTGTGTGTGTGTGTGTGTGTGTGTGTGTGTGTGTGTGTGTGTGTGTGTGAGAGAGTTATTGATGCAATAAGAAGACAGACTCACTTGGTGAGTTTCTCAGATGTGGATTAAGTCTATGCCAACCCTGAAAAGATTAGTAATTAACTTCTCTATTGCAAAAAGTTCTTCGTCTAGGACTCGTCTTAATCCATGTCTAGGAAAATAAGCCACAGTGCTTACACCTTAAAGGAAGGTCCTGACAGTTTTGTAATTCACTGTCTTGCTAAGAGTTAGATGAAAAGACTGATTGCCAGGCATGTCTGTGGTTGGATTACCTTGGCACTAAGACGGGAACCAGGAGGGAGCTAACGGAACAAAATCTGCCTTCCAGCTTTCTACACATCCACAACACATCACTTACAGATGTTAGAAACAAATTTTGTTACTTGTGACAAAACAAACTAGCTCTTATTTCTGTTTTCAGCTAAGCAAAGCTACTGTAGCTCCAGTTGGTTATCTAATAAATATATAAAGCTTTTATGCAACTTTCTGCAAAAAAAAATTCACCATATATCAGTTTTTATAATATAAATGTTGGTAAACGACCCTGCGACAGACTGGCGACCTGTCCAGGGTGTACCCCGCCTTTCGCCCTATGACAGCTGGGATAGGCTCCAGCGCCCCCCGCGACCCTGAAAAGGATAAGCGGAAGCGAATGGATGGATGGATGGATGTTGGTAAACGAATGACCAAATATGAGTCAGATATGAGCAAAATATTTCCCTGCAGCAGATTCTTTGAACACACTTTCATTTAAGCAATCCTGTGCCATCTGTGTCACTTGAGTCCACAAAGAGCTAAATCATGAAGCGTTAATTAACAATTAAAAAGCACTCAGAGTCTAATTGAACCCTTAATGAATGTCTTTTTAACACCAGGTGAACTAGAGAGGTGCAAAAACAAAATGTAAGTTTAAAGATTCATAATAAATAAACATGTTTTTCATTTGCCTAAACTGAGTAAGCAGGGTGTAACAGCGTAGCAAATGTTTTATTCTCTATTCAAACTGTCTAATTTCTTGTTGTATACAGTTTTATTTTTATGGGTATAACAGTGATGCTTACAGTTTTCTAGTTTTTTGTCTTTTTCGACGTTTGTTGTGAGTTGTTGCCACCTTTGAAGCACAAGATTTTTTTTTGTATTTGTATTTTTTATTATCTGTTCATCCATTTCTTCCACTTATCTAATTCAAGATGGCAGGGAGGGCTGAATGCACCTTGGATAGGTTGGCAGTCTATCACAGAGCTAATACAGAGAGACAGATGACCATTCACATTCACACCGAGGGGCCAGTTTAAAGTCACCACTTGACCAACTGCTGCCGTAAGATGGACCCGTGTTGGAGGAGCAGAGGACAGTGATCTCAGAGATAGAAGTAATGGGATTTTGATAAACTGACACAAAGTCAAGACCATGTAAGGTTTGTTGCAGCCATGTGTCCCACTGCGGATATTATGCATCAGCACTGGTAGCACTAATTAACACGTTTGCCTGTGGACTGTGGGAAGTTTGAGTACACAGAGAGAAAATGCAAATGCCACACACACTGGATGTGAACCCAGAATTCCCTGTGAGGCATCAGCAAACTAACTAATTTTTATATTAATTATTACTCCAGGTGAAAAAAAGAATTGCAGCAGTTAAATTTGGACTTCTGGGTTGTAATGGCAAAATTATGTACTTTAAAAAGCCAATTTTACATAGTTTTTAGCCACTTGAAATCTATATAATTAATCAGTAAGTTTCTATATTCAGGTTGAGTGGCAAAACTACGAGCTGTGGTCTTGGTACTGCTACTGCTGACGTGTTGCACCGCCCCATCGTTACACAGTAAAATCAGAGTGGATCTCCACATAAAACCACATTTAAAGCACACAGTGAAGCACTGGCTGACGATCAGAGCCGTTCAGTCGCGGCAAAGCCTTTGTTTTATTTACGTGTGTACGAAAATGCACAAACACAGCGCAGGTCCACATGGTTCACGCACACGGTGCCACATAGACAAGAACCGCGCACGCACTCAGCTTCTCTCCTCGCAAATCTCAGTGAAGCGATACACATCAGCAGCCGTGGACTCACCGTGTAGTGGATCTGCAGCGTGTCTCCCATTCTGGAAAGCATGGAGCAAGTTTCGGGTTTCACCTTTGGTCAGAAGAGTTAGCTGTTAATACTCATGCATCTTTGTGGCTGCAGTTGTGTTAGAGCTGCTGCTATTGCATTGTAATACTCACCAAGGTCTCCACCTGCAGCTCCTCGGGGGCGTCATCGTGGTCTACCTGCGCGAGTCCACAGGTGAAGACTGCGAGAAGGAGCAGAAAGACGCCCGTCCTCATTGTGAACTTCTGGGAAAGAGATGCCATCCGACAACAACTTCCGTGTAGGAGTCTTCTCCACTCATCAGCAGAGCGAAAGAGAGTGAGAGAGCCGTGCCCGTCGACCTCTGCGTCCAAAGTGGCTCAGCGCCAGGTAATGCTGATGTGTTGTAACACTGTAGCGATAAGCCCTAATAGCTGCTGGACGCCGTCCCAACACCTGGGTCCTCCAAAAGAGCCCGCCTCAAACATTCCGCATGCATCCCATCAGGCTGCCGTGGGTGTCAAGCGGAAACTCTGCAGAGGCGCTGGGGGGCGGTGCTGCGCAGCTTCTGCAGGCTCTCCTCCTTCACTGTGTGGCTGCTCCATGCTGGAGAAAGTCGGCGTGCTGAGGAGCAAACACCCCTCCGCTACAGACGCCACGTCTCCCTATGCCCTCCGGTTTAGACTGCAGGAAACGTAAAGGTGATGGGTAGTACCCAGCTTTAGTCCGGAAGTGATGTAAAATAATGTATCGTATTAGAAATATTCTAGAAAGTCTTTGTTTTGTTGTTTTTCTGAAGAACAGCATTATATTTGATTTCTCAACCAATGGTCAACTGATCATCAGTTTTCTTTTTTTCTAAGATGCCCCGCTCTTAAAGGTACAGTAAGTAATTTTTAGGTTATTTAATAGAAAAGCAATCAATGTTGTAGTCATAAACACACACTGATGTGTGTAATTACGTCTTCCAGCAAATTGAAATTACACATGGGAGCGGGAACTAGGTTGTGAAAGCCGCCATGTTGCTTTGCCATCTTGAATACAAGATGGACATCCATGTTCTGCTTAATGTTTTATATATGTGGCTAAAGACCGGCCATGTACTAGTTCATTCTGTTCATCTGGACGTAGCGTTTTTAGTGGGAGAAGAAGTGTTAGGTCATTCATCCAAGTGACTCCTTCAGTATCAGCTGACTGCACATTTCCCCAACCTTATAAACAATACATTTACATATTGAATGAAACTAGCAACACTAACGAACAATGGGCTGTGAAGTCAGTTTCTTGATCAATAATATCCATATTGTCATGACCATTGCATTGATCAGTGATCACTGACAAATGGCTATGAGTACCGTTCAAAAAGTTGGGGAATGTCTGCAATCACAACACTGTAAGATGGTGAAATATGTACCCTCAGGCCCCCTCGATTCAGAAATGGTCTTTCCCTTTTCACGTGGCCTCCTTGACTCCCCACTCAAACCAGCATTCCTCCCTGTCCAGGATGTGTACATCCTCATCATTGAGTGTCTACTGGCCTGTAGGTGTAAATAGACTGCGGAGTTTTGGCCTGACGAGTTAGCTCTTGTGTGTTGTGCCATCCGCTTAGCCAGAGGTTGTTTGGTTTCCCCCATGTATAAATCACGGCAACCCTCGTGGCACTTAACAGCTTACGCTATATTACTCTGTTTGTCCTGGGGGACCCGATCCTTGGGGTGGACCAGTTTTTGGCACAGCTTGTTTTGGGGTTTGAAAACCACAGAGATGCTGTGTTTAGAAAAAATGCGTCTCCACTGTTTCAATACTCCTGACACATTAGCGAAAACCCTGCCAGCAGCCTCATCCAGATGAACAGAGTCACCTTTGTAATTTAAAGATCATAAATTGATCTTTCAAGCTACATATAACCATTTAACATTTGTACATGTGTTTTTTCATAATCTCTTTTTTATTGTGTCTCCCCTCCCTCATCTCCACCACCTCTCCTCCTCAAGCCTCATTTCCTGAAAATATGTACGAACATGCTTGTCAGCAGCAGACATGTGACCCCACCCTCTAAGGACAGCTGACAGCGAGCCGACCAAACAACAGCAATAGTTGCATATAAGATAAAATTATGCCAACTAATGTTAGACTCAAGTGTCCTAAGAATCACACTTTCCTTCCGATAAACAGTTTCATTACATTCTCACATTGTATGAGAGTTTATTTGGTGTTTCAGAGTCCAACAATGTTATCTCCACTTCAAAGTAAGTTTCACTAACGCTATCTAACAGCAGCTAACAGCAGCTAACAGCAGCTAACAGCAGCTAACAGCAGCTAACAGCAACACTTTCTGATTTAAAAAAAAGTGTTAAAATAATATCCTTAAGAATTCACCTCTGTATCACTGTCATCAGACAGAAATGAGCTTTACTGACTCATCAATCATGTTAAACTTCTTTCATAAAGTTTTACAGCCTCCTCCAGCGTAAATAGACGTGGACGCTTTTCACCCAGCGTATTGACAGCTGAGGTAAACAGGCTGGCAATATACAGTCACTAGAATTATTTGTAGTACAGCACCTAGTGTAGCTACCATCATGCACTTGAAGTGGGAGGGGCAAGAAAACCAAAATTATTTGACTGCAGTCTACTGACATCCACTGGTGAGATTTTACACACTGTAACTTTAAAGGGGACAGAAAATCACGTGCAGTAAAATACAAATGAATGAATAGACAAATATCCAGAAATGCTGTACTGGGCTGTGAAACATAATGACATCTTTAACGTAAAGAAAATGTGAAATGGTATAAATTCAGGTACAACTGGTCAAAACATCCAACATTTTAATTATGTCAGTCTCTCTGTGCCACCCCATATAGTCACAGTCATGCATGCCAAATTGATTATTTGTATCGCAAATCTGTTGTGTTTCATTTCATTTGTATTTTTATGTCTTCCTTAAATGCTGCCAGTTCTCAAAGCAAATTTTAAAGAAATGGCCTTCAGTCTATACACATTTAACTCAGGTTCTCTGCAAGAACACTGTCCCAGATTGCAGTATTTGTGCCACATGCTCATGTGTTAGACAAAGGATAGTTTTTCGTGCAGAGGAGTTAATTATAGTATTTAGCTCTGGTGTTAACTAAAACAAACATATAGTCTTGCTTGCTATGTGATTCTTCCAACACCGCATGCCGGGATGAAGCACCATGTGGCTTAGTCATATCCAGAGACCAAAATCTAATTATTTGACTGAACTACAATGATGGTGATAATATTCTGATTTGCCATTATGCGTCGTGGTACAGTTCGTATCTACATGATAAATCAGGTTGATTTATGCTAAACTACTTCCTCTCGTTTATGCAGTCCAGAATGATCATTTGCCATGTTACTGTTACGCAACAAATGCTTTACTTTGTTCCCCATCTGTGCAGGGAAGTATTGCACAAGTGTTACTAAGTTCTGAAAAACAATTTCAACCATTTCCTGAAAACCAAGTAATTTTGCACATAACAGAAGTTTTATGTAACATTGTGTCGGGCACAGTGGCACTTGGATTTCTTTCATTTACAGTTGCACCCATGCTGAAGCTGATGGTGATTGACTCATTCAAAATAATTGAAGTAAATCTGTAGCTTTTAGTTGTCTCTGGGTGAACCTGCTGAGCTGGTTTAAGAAGTTGTTTTCTCAGCACTTGTTA
This sequence comes from Diplotaxodon limnothrissa, assembly GCF_057381915.1. Lineage (NCBI taxonomy): Eukaryota > Metazoa > Chordata > Actinopteri > Cichliformes > Cichlidae > Diplotaxodon > Diplotaxodon limnothrissa. The sequence continues at coordinate 19,858,776 of NC_140600.1, forward strand.
TTGTGACTGTTGTTTGAACCTGTCCTAAAAATGCTCTAGCTCCATTAAAACAATTGCATGTGCTACATTACATGTTTAATTTTTTGCTTGTGCATTAGTGTAATGCAACATATTATTCACAATTTCAGTGTTGTCATAAGCAAGAATACTTCTATGTGTTATGTAGTACCATCAGGGAGCAGTCTGATTGGTCACAAATTCTTTCTACAGTATGTCAATGACTTTCAGCATACAGCCTGTTGTAAAAAGTTGTCTTCATGAAAAAGAACCATGAGTTCTGCAAAAGACAGTCCCAACATCATGAACTCAGTCTGGTCTCAACAACACAACGGTGGAGGCCCATAAATATACTATAAACTTATTCATGCAAACTTTTTATTGAATTCTACTGATCATTGAACTCCAAAAGTCAGCAGAAAATGCCACATGTCTGCTTAATCAACCACACTGGCTGCCTGTACCACAACAAATGAACTATGAAATACTCATGATAACATTTAAAGCTCTTCATAGTCTCTGCCCTGCATATTTTACTGATCTCCTCCAGTCTTGCACTCCTCCCCCACTCCCTGTTGTCTCTAGGTGCTAGATTGTCCTCTTATGCTACAATAAAACGTTCTAACTCTACTGTTCAGGAACTGATTTGTTTTCATATTGTACTTTGCAAAATCAAGATAAACTAAAATAGTAAGAAGAGAACATCTACTTAACCCCAATCAAGATTGTTTTAATTGAGTTAAAAACAGGTTTGTTATTTCATTAAAGATTATACATCCATAGTTTATGTAATTGAATGCATTTATGCTTAATAGGATCTCCACAAACTAAACCACTTTAAAAGAGTATTCCCTGAACTGGGGCAATGGTGGGTTTTGTGGCATCTGGGAAATGTTTAGAAATTCCCATGTGTTACAGCACACTGTGATGTGGGTGTCTGAGAAACTGTGCAGCTGATAGGCCCTCGAGGCACTGGTGATAAAATGAAGAGCACAGGTGTAATTAATAACACTGACGAAGCGTCTTTTCTGTATATTTTACCTCAGTGAGGAACAACACTGAGACCCTAAAAATGTTAAACCTAAACTGACTGTGACTGCTGTTGGTGTTAGTGCAGTTTTCCTGCTCTGACATGTCAGAATTTTGCATTTAATCCTAATAAGGACCCCAACTTTTGGACTTTTTCATACATGGAGCAGCTGGTTGTTTTTCCATGGTGTGCAGTGTAAATTTATATGTCTCATTCATGTTTCAGACTATTTACATGACTTAAGATTTCAAAGATCCAAAAGATTGCCCATTGATTTAAAAGCACTGCATATCTATACAGTTGTTTTCCCATAAACTGGCTCATTTAAATGAGTGACCTCATTTAACCAACTCAACCAAGCATGAGGTAAGGTAGAATGCTATGTGTAATAAGTATTCCTATTTTATTTCACCCCCTGCAAAAGACTGGAGGCTCCAAGCAGCTCCTTAAGCAGCATGCTGTTACTGTGTGTGTGTGTGTGTGTGTGAGATAGAGAGAAGGGGAGTGTCAATGAGTGCTTGTCATGAAACATACTTGAAAATGAGGGTGAGAGACTGCAAAAACTCCCCCCACCGAGAGCCAGAGGTGGACAGAGAGACACACAGGAGACCCTGGCTGTCCACAGCCCACTGAATAATGCTCAAGACCCAAGGTTTTTATTGTTTCTAAAATATATCTTATTCACTTTTTCTTTCTGACCCTTGTACTGTTGTAAGAAGTGAATTTCCCCAGTGTGGCGTTAATAAAGTCTGTATCTATCTGTTTTCACTCCTCACTTTTTAAAAAAATCCTCTTTACTTCCTTTACCTCTTCCTCATTTAGCTGTTTGTATTAGTTTTGGTGTTAGTTTTAACCTTTTTAATTATTAAAGGCTGAACAGATAGTTAGTTTAGAATAGATAACCCATTAAAGAATTTACTGAATCGAGTTGAATCTCAGTCATAGGCATCTCAAAGCCTCATGATTAAGGTTCAGACAACCCATTTGCTAATGAGTAAAATAAAGGACAGCTTCCCTATACATTTTTAAATGTTTATTAGTGTTGAGTAGCTTGCTCAGCATCCTTTCACAGAGTTCCCGGTTTTTGTGTTTCAGTCTAGTTTCTATTTTTATTTCAGTTAACCAAAATACTAACTAAAATTCACGGTTCGCTCTTTTACGTGACGTTTTAGTTAACTATAATAATCTTACAGACAACCTGGTTTTGTTTTTAAAAGAAAAGAAAAACAGAGAAGAGTTTTTACAACCTTTTGGTCGTATTGTACTGTTGAAGTGACACCTGCTCTCGCGAGATCCCGCTTGCTGCTGAGTCGCTTCTCTCGGAAAGTGTCGTGAGACGTTGATAGTAGAGGACTGCTCGGCTAAGGTAAGTGAGGATACTGGCTCCACCATCAGCACGACAAAAATCCATGTAGTTCCCGGCAGGTGATGAAACTGTAGTGGAGCAGATGTCTGTCCGGTGGGGGATGTATTAAGCTCCGGGTAACAACGAGTGACGGCTCGCTAGCAGCCGGATGCCCGCTGAGGTGATGAGCGGACGGATGGATGAATGGGGCGGATCAACACGCTAGCTACGGTCACGTCTAATCGATTCCGCGATTGAAGCAAACTAGACTGATAAATAGAGTTATTATAGAAGCGATAATTCGGGGGGGAAGGCGCGACTTTGTGCAACTAAGCTTGGGTAACGACGAGAGATTTTACAGGAGCCCCGTGTAAGGGTTACCTAACGTAGCATTCCGGGCTAACCTGAGTCACTGGCAGCTGAATGAATTCTATCAGACCGGCACATCGCGGCCCTTCGCCCACCTAAGATCACCATTTAATGAAATATGCCGTGTTTGAACCTGCGGTAGCTGGATGAGGAGAGGAGCTGGTGTCAGAAACAGCAGCAGGGTGCCGATCGTGTTCAGCACCATGGACAGGGCTGCGGGAAGTCCTCGTTTACTTTTATTTTCTAGTCTTAAATTTCACCTTACTGAGCCTGTTTACTCGCTTTCTGAATAGCTGTCAGCATAGGACTGTTTAATTACTGCACTTACAACATATTAAAAACTAGGCATTGGGCAGCTCTTGTCCACATTAAAAATAAACATACAATCAACAGTGTTTGAGTACCTTTTATAGTTTCATTTGATTTGTTCGTCTTTGGCTTGTGTGACCTTACTTGAATACTTAGGTGGTGGAGTGTGCAGAGCATATTTTGCAGCCTTAGAAAAGAAATCCCACCTGTGTTGAGTATTTTTAGTTATTTTTGTCCCTTGAGTTGTCATTTGACTATTTCTACTTGCTGTGTCCACCCTGAAAGAAATATCCTTCCTCTTGCTGCTTTCCCTGAGGTTATCCCTCCTTTCCCCTTCGTGCTGTATAGATTTTACACCCACCTAGGGCACTTTTTTAAAAATCATTATTTGTGTCTGATATGACTCGGTGTAAAAGTAATCTAAAGGGAGAATTTTAGTCATTTGTCCCTGGTTATGACCAGATGGCTTTGTTATAGATGTGTTCAAGCCACGCTCTGTAATATAGGACATTTTTCATGTGCTTTAAGGGCTTGGCACCATTACAGGCTAACATTTGAAGGAGAAAAAAGCATCAGAAAGGGTCTGAACAGATTGTGCTGAAGCCTGGAGTCATGGCATCTCCATCACCCGCTCTGTGATAATGACTGTGGGCGAGTAACACAGCTTTGCACCTGTCTTGCTGCGTGCATGTAGAAGTGAGATTTCTCTGGCTTGATTTTGTCATTTTAGTGTTTGAGAGGTGAGAGGAGGAGTGAGCCAGAGTATTTACTGGATTGTAATTTAACAGACTTGACAGTTTGGCTCGTTAATCATTCTGTCTCATTCCAGCATGTTAATAATTAAGACCAGCATGATTGCTTCTCAATGTCTGTTTCTTTTCAGCCCTCCTAAAAAAAAAAATCAATCCCCGCTGGACAACTGACACTTTGCAGAAAGGCCTCAAGCACTTAAACTGACGTTTAGGAACATCGTCTGAATCATGGGGAACATTTTTGGGAATTTGCTGAAGAGCCTCATAGGGAAGAAAGAGATGAGGATCTTGATGGTGGGGCTTGATGCTGCTGGAAAAACAACGATCCTCTATAAGCTCAAACTGGGGGAAATAGTCACCACAATCCCAACAATCGGTATGTGAAAGCAGCTTTCTACTCGCATCAGCCAACAGTGGATATGATGTTTTGCTTCACGCACTGTGTGACCTCTTATTTCAGGGTTCAACGTGGAGACAGTGGAATACAAGAACATCAGCTTCACTGTGTGGGACGTGGGTGGGCAGGACAAGATCCGTCCTCTCTGGAGACACTACTTTCAAAACACGCAGGGTGAGCGGAGCTAATCAGAGGGTCACAGCAACATAAATGCTTGCATTTCTCTTCTTCTAATGCAAATGGTTTATTTTGTTTCTTACTCTTGCCGCTGCAGGTCTAATCTTTGTGGTGGACAGTAATGACAGAGAGCGTGTGAACGAAGCGCGAGAGGAGCTGATGAGGATGCTGGCTGAGGACGAGCTGAGGGATGCCGTGCTCCTCGTGTTTGCTAATAAACAGGCAAGAGACTCTAGTGTTACGTATATTCATACACATAGCAGGCTCATAGCAGAGGGTGAGCCCCCAAATACCAGCTTCCTTATCTGTGTAATTTTAAAGCAGTTCTGGAAATTAGGTGGCATTAAATTATAGTGTGAGTTGTAATCATTACCAGGGTAGTAAAAAGGTAGTAAAACAGTCATTGTGACATGAACTAATGGGTAATCACAGATGTTACTAGTCACATTAGTGAGGTCAGTGATATTTAGGTGCAGACTTATAATTAACATCATGTGATATTCCACATCGAGAAAGGTTTTCACAGGAGTATTAGGGAGCAGTTACTTTCTAAGCTCTAATGTCTTAAGACTACTCTCTAATGAAGCAGGAATATTATAGAGCAGTTTAGAGATTAGTTACTCTGTAATAATACTATTATTATATGTTATAATACTATTGTTATGCTTTGTTAAAGAGCTCTAATATTCCTGTGTTTTCACAGGACTACTCTTAGACTCTACTACAGAAAAGTTACTCTCTAATACTCCTATGAAAGAAGAAGACTTAGAGAATAACTACCGTATTTTCACGACCATAAGGCGCACTTAAAAGTCTTAGATTTTCTTCAAAAAGTGCGGCGCGCCCTATAGCGCGGTGCGCCCTATGTGTTGTAAGGAGGACGTAGTAGAGAACACCATGAGAACGTTAAAGGGTGAAGTGTGGGTGTTGATCGTATATACCGGGACAATCGCACATACCTGTATAAAAGAACAGGTATGTGCATTATGCAGGACATCGTTGTTTTAACAACCCTGAAAATGGCAAAGAGACACGCTTACGAAGCACAGTTTAAACTGAAGGCCATCAGCTACGCGGAGGAACATGGAAATCGAGCAGCGGCGAGAGAATTTAAGATTAACGAATCGATGGTTCGCAAATGGAGGAAGCTGGAAAACAAGCTCCGGCAGGTCAAGAAAACGCAGCTGAGTTTCCGCGGACATAAGGCGAGGTGGCTCGAGTTGGAGGAAAGACTCGAGCGGTGGATCATCGAGCAAAGAGCGAGCGGGAGAAGCGTTTCGACGGTCACCATTCGGCTAAAAGCAGTTTCACTAGCTGAAGAGATGAACATTGAACATTTCCAAGGAGGTCCGTCTTGGTGCTTTCGTTTTATGAAACGGTGCCATTTTTCCATCCGGACCAGGACTACGGTAGCGCAGCAACTTCCAGCGGATTATAAGGAAAAGCTGGCCATCTTCCGCTCCTACTGCAGCAAACACATCGGCGACAAAAACATCCAGCCCAGCCACATCACAAACATGGACGAGGTCCCGCTCACTTTTGACATCCCGGTGAGTCACACTGTGGAGAAGAAGGGGACCAGCACGGTAGCGATACGCACAACGGGGTATGAAAAGTCTTCTTTTACTGTTGTGCTTGGCTGCCATGCTAATGGACAGAAACTGCCGCCTATGGTGATTTTTAAGCGAAAGACTTTGCCTAAAGAGAAGTTTCCAGCAGAAATCATCATTAAGGCAAATGAAAAGGGCTGGATGGATGAGGAAATGATGAAAGAGTGGCTGAGGGAGGTGTATGTAAGGAGACCAGGTGGTTTTTTCCACGCATCACCATCGCTCTTAATCTGTGACTCTATGCGTGCCCATCTCACAGCCGATGTGAAAAAACTAGTGAAGCAAATGAACTGTGAGCTTGCTGTCATTCCGGGAGGCCTGACAAAGGAACTCCAACCGCTGGACATCGGTGTGAACCGCCCGTTCAAAGTAAGGCTGCGAGCGGCCTGGGAGCGATGGATGACCGGTGGAGACCACAGTTTCACTAAGAGTGGAAGGCAGCGCCGGGCGAGTTACGCCACAATTTGCCAATGGATTGTAGATGCTTGGGCTAACATGTCTGCTGGCACTGTTGTTCGAGCTTTCGCAAAAGCCGGCATCGTTTCCGAGGAGCCGCACGGCACGGAAAGTGACTCTGACGGTGAAGACAGTGAACCTGGCATGTTTGATGGAGATTTAGCGCAGCTGTTCAATTCAGACACAGAGGATGAGGACTTCGATGGGTTTGATTGATGATAAAAATGTGAGTACCAAACTTTGTTTTGCTCCTGCTTTATTTTTAAATACGCACACTTGTATGCTTGTGTGTTGTTGATGATGACGATTATTGGTAATAAAAATGTGAGTACCAAACTCAGTTTTGCTCCTGCTTTATTTTTAAATATGCACACTTGTATGCTTGTGTGTTGTTGATGATGACGATTACCGGCAATAGAAATGTGAGTAAGGTACCGAATTCAGGTTTGCTCCCGCTTTATTTTTAAATACGCATACGGTACTTGTATGCGCCCTATGGACCAGTGCGCCTTATGTGTGTGTTAAATACAGTAAGGGCACACATAACTGAGACTGCGCCTTTTAGCACAGTGCGCCTTATGGTCGTGAAAATACGGTACCCCTCATACTACTCTCTAAAGCTCCTGTGAAAACACTGGAGTATTGCAAAGTAGTAATAATAATACTCCAGTCAAAATAAAACATGCAGAAAATTCATCCACGCAGAGATGGAAAGCGCAATTTTCTCTCCTCACTGACCCGTCTGCTCTTTGACAGGACTTACCAAATGCCATGAACGCCGCAGAGATCACAGACAAGTTGGGCTTGCACTCTCTGCGTCATCGCAACTGGTACATCCAGGCCACCTGCGCCACCAGCGGCGATGGCCTCTACGAGGGCCTCGATTGGCTGGCCAATCAACTCAAGAACAAGAAGTAAGAAGAAAACTGGAAGAAAGCATCCAGCGACCACACCCATACCAACTTTTTATTTCTTTTTAGGGATGAGGGTGCGGGTTGAGCACCGAGGTTTTTGATTGATAAAAGATTCTGGGTCTTGGGTGGGGGCGGCGGGGTGTCAGATTTAGATTTTTGGTCTGGTCCTTCTGGTTTTCTGTGGTTATAAAAAAAACACATTCTCATGTTCGTATCTAACCAGTCACTCACAGACACACACACAGAGACACACACATATGCACACTAACAATAAGCAATCACAGCAGGCACTTGCTTTTCCTCCGTCCACCTGTCGTCCACCAATCGTCTTTAGGTATATAATGTACTGTATGTTAGTCTCTAGGTGCTGTGTCGAGTCACATGGGACTCCAGCAATGAGTCCAATCTGACTTTGTTGATGTATGTTTTCCCGTTGTCAGTGGTCCATGAAAAGAACTGTTCCACGTCCTGTTTTTTTTTTCTTGTTTTTGTTGTTTTTTATGTCTTTTCCTACAGAGTTCCAGAGCCATGTTTGAGAACAGTCACATCTGGCAGATTCATGTCACAATGATTAATATGATTGCTTTGCTTTTCCTTTTGACTTGCGAGCGTGTACTTGAACTCCGCAGCCTAGACAGTATTATCCCAAGCAGCTCTCTGACGTCTTTTGATATCTGTGCCATGTTTCTACTCCCCGTGTGGCAACCCGAAGCGTCGAAGCCGCCCTTTTTAAATATTTTAAAACGCACAACACTCTTTTTCAGTTGCCTCACCTGCATGCATCCTGCCACCACTGTTGGGTACTTCTCCATCCAGAGAACCGCATAGATGTTATTTGTATGTTTTCCCCCCTCATCGTGTTCTCGCGCCGTTTACAGTAGGATGCGCAAAACTATCCGAAATCACCACTTTTAGTGCAGTTGGTGGCAACATTTGCTCAGAACAACAACAACAAAAAAAAGCCAACAAAAAAAGCGACTAGTCAGCTTTATGGTCTTTTTAGATGTGAAAACAGCATATAGCACATTAACTCAGCACAGATGGCCTGTGCTGCTTGTCTATACGAGTACTCGAACTGCGTCAGGTTGCTCTTGCTTGTGTGGATTTTTTTTTTTTTAATTTTTAAATTTTTTGTGTCTAATTTGCATACCGGGGGGGTGGGGATGGGGAGGGGGACGATGCTGTAACTGATAACTCCGTATTACTGAATGTGAATATTGTTGATGAATCTATAAGTGGCTGTAATGATGTTTATCTGACATGCCATCATTTCAGTGATGTATCTGCATAAGTCATGCAAAACGAAGCAGGGTAACCGGATTGGTATGTCGATGTTGTAGTTTGCAGAAATTCACAAACCACCAACTTTCCGAACAGCAGACGGGATTGCGGCGTCGCTACTGATACAAGCAGAATCCGCAGACTCCTGTCAATGAAACGATTCCTTTGTGCCACACATGGGTACTGCTGCCACTCATATACCAGTCACAGTGCAACACGCTGTGCATCCGCCCTACCAACTTATCAGCACATATCCAGCATCTGTTGTAACCATGAGTTAGATCCTTTGGTTTTTGTGGCCTTATATTCCGATTGATTTCCTCTCACAGAGTTTGGTTTCATACTTACCAGTAAAGAATGATTTATTCCTTATTGCCCTCTAACGGCAGGTTTCGCACCACAGCTCACTATGGTAAGGCAAAGATTTCGTCGTATAATGTGTTCTTTTTCTTTTGATTTTTGCCCGTATACTTGATTCATATTTGGTGGTAGATTTCTTCAGTTCTCTTTGGGGTTTAAATGAACTTTGATGTAGACTGTGTCTGTGAAACAATCAGTGCAGAGAAATAAAAGATTCTGATGATTCATTCTGTACCGTTATAGTTACACAAGTAGATTTAAAAAAAAATGTTGAAGACCATGTTTCAATGCTGAATGCATGGAGACATCTGTATGTGATGTAAGAAACCAAAATCCTGCTGTATTACGAATAAACCCATTTTCTGAATGATCTGTCTCATCAGCTGGGAGCGGGAACTAATAGGCTTCATTGCCACATACGTACAGCTTCTTCTTCTTGTTTTGGCTGCTTACACAGCACCATTTCACCCTGGCATTTTCCTTTGTCACACCATGTCCATGAATCTTAGCTGTCTTTGTTTTTTTTTCTCTGGCAGCTTCATAGTCAACATGCTTTGTCCAGTACATTCACAATCCCCGTCTCTGACTTTGTTTCCAAGCTGCTCAACCTGACCTGTCCCTCTGATGTTCCAATCCTGTCCATTATGGTCACTCCTAGTAAAAATCTTATCATCTTCAACTCAGCTTTCAGTCCTTTTCTCAGTATCACCGTCTGTAAACCGTACATGGCAGCAGGTCTCACTACCACCTTGTAAACTACTTCCTCTCTTGCTGCTATTCCTCTGTCACAAATCACCCCTGACAGTCGTCTCCACCCTACTCCACCCTGCCTGCACTCTCTTCTCATTCTGCACTCACCTGTCTTGTGCACTGTCCATTATCTTGGATTGTTGACCACAGGTATTTCAACTCCTCCACTTCATTACACTTCACTGTTACACCTGCCTCTATGTCTACGTGACAAATGTCTTGCTGTGACAGGCTCCAACCAGGAGAGGACACTGTTCCACAATGATATCTGTTCGGTCAAAGAGGTCCCAAAGCATTAATCAAATCCATTAAAAATTGAAAGGTTTATTTGTCCTCTGAGACACCCCTGCTGAACAACATGCAGTAGCTGACATGATTTTAATTGTTCATCTCAGGCAAGATCGGTTCAATCTTATCCAAAAGAAATAGAGATGGTCATAAGTGCGTCCATTTCCTCTAAATCAGACTATTGCTACTCTTTAAACACATGCTTGAGCCAGCAAGAGCTACTTAGATTAACGCTTAAGTGTGCTGCAGCTGGACTCCTCAGAAATAGATATATATGCATAACTCATACATCACAAAACATATGGAATAATTCCTAAATCTGCGGTGAAAGGGGAAATATACTGTCATGTGAAAAAGGAAGTCCACCGTTTGTAGAGCCACCTTCAGCAGCCATAAGTCAACGTAACTGTTTTCTGTAATCAGGGTCTCGTTTTGTCGTAGAGCAATTTCAGCCCACTCTTCTTCTTTTTTTTTAATTTAAATTTTCAGTCCATTGAGGTTTGCAGGCATTCATTTATGCACAGTGTTGTAAAGGCTCACCTTTCAGCACATTCACTTGACCAGATGCACCTTGTTTCTTTTCCTCACCTTTGATTGGGTGTGGTGCTTGCCCTTAATTGCACTCACCTGTCACTCGTTATATAAGGACTGCAGTCACCTACAGCTCACTCTTTCTTCACTCCCACATGGGGCAGCAGCTGAGGTGAGTTTCTGTTTGAGTCTCCTGAGTTTATGTATTATTTTGAGTTACTTAAATCATATTTTATTTCCTTTCAGAGATGGCAGTCCATGTGTCTTTCCTTTACTGATTTGAGAATAAAAGGAGAACCCTGTGAATGATTGATGACTGCTTATTTTCATTCTAATCGGATGAGCCCATGATGACTACTTAAATCCTGAGCCTTCCTCCAGAACACACAGCTCCCTTATTTTCAGGCATTATGTTGTAGATTTATTGCTGTCCTTGCAATCATTGTCCTGTTGTGTGATTTACATGTTAGACAGTCTCACTGGCCTCTAAAATACTTTGGTACACATGGGAGTTCATGGTGGACTCAATGACTGCAAAGTGTCCAAGTCCTGTGGCTGCAAAACAAGCCCAAATCATCACCCCTCCACCACTGTGTTTGACTCTTGGTATGAGGCGCTTGTGCTGATCCTGTGGTTTTTGCCAAACAGAGCACTGTGTATTATGCCCAAACATCTTCACTCCAAAGGGATGTTTGAGAGGTCTTGTGGTTTATTTAGATGCAACTTGATGCTAACCCGAGCCCTGCTGCCATGTTCTTTATCCTAGCAACCTTTCCAAACAACCTCTCAGCCCGTGTCTAACTGTAGTTTCATATCTAACATGCTAGCTGAGTCTTGTAGAGTTTGAGACGTGGCTCTTGGGTTCCTTGCACCCACTTACCTTTCTGAACTTTTAACTATGCATATGCCCAATGACAAATATTGACATATGGAAAAAGTGCATATTTAGGAGCTGAACATTTTAGTGGTGTGTACAAAACAGTTTAATGCACTTTTTCATGGTTTGCATCAGGTGCAAAACGAGTCCATTTACTTTCACTACTCTCAGCTTTGCCCTGAAGCACCAACATACTTCAGTTACACTTCAGTAGTTTTCTGTGAGATTTTTCTTTGGTAAAACAGCCTGAGAGTAGAGTGTTAATTTGAGCATCAGGTTCCATTAAAGATGTTAAAGTCTTTTAATGTTTCTCTGAACTTCTGTTCCTAAGCAGGCAGCTTCTGTGAGGAGAAAAAGGAAGGAAATGCTTTTGATAATGATTCCTGTCATTGGTAAAACATTAACCATTTGTTTTTGAGTTTCCTTCTTACCTTTAGGCAGGGGGGGGGGGGGGGGGGAGAGAGAGAGAGAGGTTATACATGTGAAGAAAAAACAAACTTGCATCAATCAGATTTATGCAATCAGTGTGTCAGTCTTTGTTTTCCACTGAAGTTATTTTGCATGGCAGTGTGTGCGTGACATGAACTGGAGGTTCAGGAAGAGCCAGTTTCCACAGAGCTGTTTAGCTTGCTCATCCACTGTAACTGGTACACGGTGTTTGTGTGAAGATAAACAAGATGACAACAGATATGTTTTTGTTTTTTGTTACAATACCTCACATTAGTTTGGTTTAAACGTGCAGTTTGACTTACTCCCCTGTACTGAAACTATTCAAGAACTGCCTTTGTTATACAAGCAAATAACAAACTTTGCAAGGAGTCCCAAGTACAACTGTAAAATCACGCAGGAGCAATGATATGATGCAGCAATAAAAAATTTTAAAAAAGCAATCGTACATTTTCAGACTTTGAGGAGGTCAAAGTCCTGTTATCAAGAAAACAGATGTAAGAAACATGCCATCAGATCATATGTGGAACATGCAAAGAAGCAGAGAACAAACTGAAGACGTCAATCTAAGCATTTGTTGTTGTTTTCTGTAGCAAAGGAATATAATGGGAGGGAGTGACTTGCATGCGCTGACTGTAATAATAAAGCTATTTACACGCGCAGGAAAACAAGACGGAAGGGCTGAATTTTACGTGATTTAACGAATGATAAAAACAACACAAACTTGTTTGCCTGAATGTTGGGGAATTTACCCACTCAAAGTCTAGCTACATTTAATCACTTTACAAATTATGATAACAGATACACGCACACACTATCAACAAAAAACGTTGTCTTCATGAAATATTCATCACATGTTGACAAACAGCAGGAAGAAAATGGCCCAGAACCACTATTGTGGCACACATTTGTTGCTATTTTATTGTCATTTTTAATTCACACCAATATTATTATTATTACTGAACTGTAGACAACAGAACTGTGGATCAATCGGCCTCACGTACAGAGAGGGAAACTGTTTTCTGAAGGCAACACGCGTTTTTAATACAGTTTCCAACTGGACATAGGAGCAAATGTGTGAACGCATTTTTCAAGTTGTTTTCGATGTTTCTACTGGCTTTCTTTTATGCTATTGTGTGTTGCGCGTTTTGCTCCCGCCCACAAAAATCAGTGCTAGAGGAAAACAGCCGCTCCCGCTACTGATTGGCTCCGCGGTGCGCTCCAATCACCGCGATGTAGTGACTCTTCTCCACACAAACCCGAGCGGTCGACTAGTAAGGTTGTGACAAATGTAGCGAAAACACAAACAGGTTTTGTTTGGTTTTGTTTTTCTAACTGGATGTACTCCTGTTCGTGAAGACTAGAACAAGTTGAAGCAGAGGATTAAGAAAACGACAGCCGAGTAGTGGTCTAAATGGTCAGACTCGGAAGCAACGAGGGGATTTGGGAAGATTCAAGGACACATTTCTTCTCTATAAATACGATGGTGATGTTTATTTGATTCGACGCCAGCCTGGAGATTTGAATAAGAATGAAGGTCCTTGTGAAGAAGGTGCAGCAGGTGCTCTACGTCCTGCTGCCGTGTGTACTCCAGCTCTGCTGCGCTCAGACTCAAGGAGGTGGGTATAAACACCCGCACACACATATTCACACACGTTTATTTTTATCATTAGCCTGGGAGAGGAACGATGAATACAGTGGCGGTCCTAGGCTGTTTGGAACCCTGGGTGAACACTCCCCCCCCCCCCCCCCCCCCCCCACACACACACACACACACTAATTAATGTTATCTTGTTGTATCCCTGTTGTGGTCAGTGCTATCCTCTATGTTGTTGCATGCTGGGGGCAGCAGGTTGAGGGTCACAGATACCAACAGACTAAATAAACTGATCCACAAGGCCAGTAATGTTGTGGGGATGGAGCTGGACTCTGTTAGGGTGGTGTCTGAGAGGCAGATGTTGTCCAAGATATGGATAATACCTCCCACCCATTCCATGACGTCCTGGCTACTCACAGGAGCACGCTCAGTGAGCGACTGAGTTTACCAAAAAGCGCCACTGAACGACACAGGAAATCATTCCTGCCCGTGGCCATCTCCCTGTACAATTCCTCCATCTAATACACTGTAAACACTGCAATAGTTACACCCTTTTTATACACGCTCTTTTTTACTCTGTAATATTCTTGTCATATTTTTTTTTATATTTATTTCTAATCACCAATTTTAATCCTTGATATTTAAAACTGAGTGATCCGTATACAGGGCTGGACTGGGACAAAAAATCGGCCCTGGCATTTTGACTAGAGACCGGCCCACCAGGTATTATACGAAAAAACATTAAGCCTTTGAATGAAAACGAACGCTGTTGTGACAGTGATGTACGCTGTCTTATTGGTCTATGTATGATTTCTATACGTTGTAAATCAGATAAAAACTTTGGTTGTAAGATTCAGATAATTATTTAATAAAAGCGAGATATTTTAAATGAGAATAAGAAAGAAAAGTATTTCTTTGTGCCCCTCTCCCTGTTAATGCCATACCTGGCCCCTGGCAACACTTTGCTAGACCCGCCCCTGCACAGTTACCAGCTGTCAGCTACATAAAAAAGGATCCTGGGGTTATTTGTCGCTCAGAAACAGTTCATAACTTCCCTTCAACTCATCCATGTCACCTAAAAGGTAAACCTGTTTCTCCATCACCTGTTCAGCTCTGATGATTCAATAAGGAAATCTCCTGGTTTCATCTTCATGTTTCCCTCTCACCAGATAACCAAACTGACATAATGACCAGCAGCTTTTACAGCTGTGGTTCCAGCAAACATCAGCTGATACTAGAAATTAATATGAAATAAATTCTAACAACAGCTGATCAAGCTTAAACATGCTGCTGTTGTTTAGCGCGACAACCGCTGGTTTCTCCTTTCTGGCGCAAAGTGGGCGATAAACAAGCGAGAGAGAAAAGCCGATCAGCTGATCATTGATCAGTTTCACGATTGAATGAGAGAAGAAGAGACAACTGACAGCGTAAAGACAGAGAAAAACTCCAGCTTTGTGTCTTTTTCTATTCTAGCTGAAGTCCGGGACAAACTGCGTTCCTTTTCACCTCAATACGAAACGCGTAATATTTTCTCTGAATACGGAACAATTCTGTTTTTTAGGGGACAGTTGGCAACTCTAGTAACTAACCTTATGAATAAAATAAAGTTCACTATCAGTAACATAGCACCATAACCACCCAGCTGTAGAAACTCCGTCATGCTAGCTAGTACGCAGTACAAGTTATTGTAACTGACGGTAAAAAGTCAGCACAACGAAAATAAACTCCACCTAAACTTGGTTTATATCTGACCCAGATAGACTGCAGGTCATAACTTCTTACCTGAAGTTCAGTTCACCTGACACTCGGACCGGCGGCCGCCTCGGGTCTCTCCTCCTCCTGCCTCACCTTTCCCTCATCCACCTGGCCTCTTGTAGCAGCTCCGCCATAGCCACCACCAAACAACTGAGTTGTTTTTACACATCTGTCAGCATCTGGCCAATCCATCACCTTTCATTGTTTATACTGTTATAAAAATACATTTAAAAAAAAATCATCGGCCCATAAAAACCAAAAATCACCATCGGCCCACCGGGCAAATGCCCGGTATGCCCGTGGCCAGTCCAGCTATGTCTGTATATATTAGTGCTATTTCTTAGATGTGTAAAATCTGTAACATCATTATTGTTTGGAGTTTAGTCTGTTACTGTTACTATTTTTACAATTTCTTCTTGGACCAACTGTAACCCACATAATGTCCTTAGGGATTAATAAAGTGTTCTGATTCTGATTGTTTCAGGATGACCTGCCATTATCCAATGACACATCTGCTTACCTGTATCTTTTGCTCGTTTCTCCTCTTCTTCTTTGCTCTTTTTTTTCTAAACTGAGCACCTGATGGCTTAGAAGTTTTCTTGTCCATCTTCCATTGGTTTGAATTTTGCACTCCAGTATGACCCATCCCCTAACCCAAGGTTCACAACAACATAACCTAATAAATCTACACCTTAGTTCACAGATTTGCTTTGTCTGGGTTTATTTCTGGGATTTCACACAACCCAGGATTCAAATCATGAATACATAATGGGCTTGGATTTACAACATTATGAATGAAATGTGCTCTATTTGGAAGCAGCCGGCCCCCCTCCCCTTTCGACGGGTTGTGTGAGACTTTAAATCATCAAACTGTAAATTATAAATTTTAAATTGTTATTGATCCGTTTACCCCTGGTCCTAAAGTGTATATTTATTTTCTTAATCTTTTTATATTTATTGTTTGTTTAATTGCACTTCTGCAACTGGGGCCTCGTCGTCTCGTCTCTCTATATACTGGACTGTATATAGCGGAGATGACAATAAAGTTTACATTGACTTCAGCACAGCAGCAAGCAGGCGCACAGAGGGCTCTCGCGCTCACTTGCAAATTATAAGTCTGTATCATAAAGTATAGTGTTTTCGTGTTTGTTGGTTTGTTTTTAGTTTGTTTTATTTTGCGAGCAGGGCCCTATTTCAGGAAGCCGGTTTAGAAAACTCAGAGTGAAAAACGATACTCAGGGTTGAGTAACCCCGAACTGTCCAACTCGGAATATTCGGTTTCAGAAAGGCTGATAACAAGTAGTTCAGTCAACGCGGAGTTGCTTTAACCCCAAGTTAAACGCGTGCACGAGGATACATAAAGCCCTGATTAGTGGAGCACAGATTAAGCGAGTCACCATGGAGACGGAGGGAAAGAAGGCGCGGTCAATGTATTTTACAGCGCTTGAGGCCGAAATTCTGATGGCAGCATATGCCGATAACATGCAAATTTCGCGGAAAAAAAGTAACACAGCCTCAGCTGCAAAAGAAAGGGAGCATGCATGGCAAAACATAGCCGACAGAGTCAATGCGTGAGTGTTAATTTAAACATTGATCTAGGGATTTCCACCCATTCAACACGTTATTTTATTTTATTTTATTTTATTTTTTTTATTTCATACATTTTATTTTGTGATGTGATTTGAGCGCAGGTGCAACCCAACAGGCCCCCAACGTTCCTGGCAGCAAGTAAAAATGAAATATAAAAATATAGTCCAAACAGGTAAGGTGTAATTGTATTACGAGCCATAGTGCTTGGTCTGTTTGTCCGATGTAAATCAATTGCAGTTAGAGGCTACATTAATTTCCCCTCTGTAAGCACTTATTGAAATTATCTGAGCACATTACAAGTACATATTTGCTTACTCTGTATGCTCAAATGTGACCCGTTATAGCCAACAGAAAAAAAAGCGGAGGCCCGAAAAACAGGTGGAGGTCGTCCACCACCACCACTCACAGAGGCTGAGCAGTTGGCTTCCATATTTGTGATAATGTTGGCAGCATCACATATGATCTTCACAGTGCAGAGAACACAAATTAGCATCCATTACTATAATGGAATTATTTGTTAGTTCGAAATGCTACAGGGAACTATGTACCTGTACATTAATGCTGTGGAAAGACTTCCTGTTCACATAGCCTCCTTCATTTACTGAAGGAGCAATGATTGGAATGTGAGTGCCATCTATACAGCCAATCACGCCTGGGAACCGTGAAAATAAATGTAAAATTTAAGTAGTAGTTCAAATATCACCACATCATGAATTAAGTTTCGTTCATCCTGCTACCTGCAATTTTGTGGCATCCCTCTTTGATAAATCTTGTGGGTCTATGACCGGGGAACACCACAAACGAGTACAGGAGACGTTTCAGTGCAACTGTAACATTCCTGACTGCCCGACAGACGGTAGCCTTGGAAACGTGCTCAGCGTCACCAATATTATACAGAAAGCTCCCGTTTGCAAAAAACCGAAGTGCAATACAAATAATATGTACAGAACTGAGAGGATGTCCGCGATGTGTCACATGAGCAATATTAAGCCTGAGGATGTTATTCAAATAAATTATAGATTGTGCTGAAAAACGGTAACATTCACACAGAAAATCATCAGGAAATGATAAAATGTCCGAACGCGCTCTAATCACTCTCTCCCGGCGGAGAGCTCTGTGGAGAATTTGGGCTTCAACATCTACTGGCTCTTCAAGGAAGGAGCACGCCATGTCTGACACTTCCTACAGTCAGGTTTCCGACAAAGAGGCGGAGAAAGTCAGGGTTAGTTGAAGTAAACCTGCTAGGGGGCAGTTTAGCTTCACGGAGTGTGTCGTCATAGTAACTCACTCAGAATTAATCTAAACTCGCTTTGTGAAACCGAAAACCCAGAGTTTCCGTTAACTCAGGGTATACTTAGAGTTTGCACTAAACCGGCTTCCTGAAATAGGGCCCAGGGGTCCGTTCTTCGTATACCTCGCTTACTACATCCAAGATCAAATCATCGCGCCAACTTTGAGCTCGCTATTCCGGTTCTCCGAACACACCTGTTGTTGACGATTATTAGTATAGCTGGATGAAGTAATGTGAGATCACTGGGTGGCTTAACAGGGGCTACGCATCGATAGTAGAAACATTGATCGGCAACCCTTTGATTGGTCGGCGAAAATGTCGAAGGAGCGCGCTCAGTATTTTTCGGCAGCAGAGCAAGAACTCATGATTGAGGGATTTCAGGAGTTTCAGAGTTTAATTAAAACGCAAGGGAACACTGCAAAGGCTGCAAAGGCAAGGAGAGAGGGCTGGCAGAAAGTTGCTGACAAATTAAACTCGTAAGTAATTTAATAATAATAATGGTAAATGGCCTGCATTTGTATAGCGCTTTTCTAGTCCCTAAGGACCCCAAAGCGCTACATTCAGTCATTCACCCATTCACACACACATTCACACACTGGTGATGGCAAGCTACATTGTAGCCACAGCTACCCTGGGGCGCACTGACAGAGGCGAATAATAATGGATTGGAGTTATATAGCGCTTTTCAAGGCACCCAAAGCGCTTTACAATGCCACTATTCATTCACTCTCACATTCACACACTGGTGGAGGCAAGCTACGGTTGTAGCCACAGCTGCCCTGGGGCAGACTGACAGAAGCCAGGCTGCCATATCGCGCCATCGGCCCCTCTGGCCAACACCAGTAGGCGGTAGGGTAAATTTATTATATTATATTACATTATATCCTCTTTCACATTAGAGCCACAACAGGACCCACTAGAACATGGGAACAAGTAAAGGTGAAATATAAGAATATTCTACAGAATGGTAATATTTATCACTAATATTGCTTTTAGTCTCTTGAAAAGAGACCCTGAAATAATCTGTTTGTTTGTTTATCAGAATCAGAAACTTTATTGTCATTGTCACGAGAACAACGAAATGAAGAATGGTCCCCGATCATTGCATCATCCCTGGCAATATCAAAATATAAATAAAACAATAAAATTCAATAAATAAAATAGATGGAATACTTAAAATACTAATAAGATGTAACAGTAAAACATTCACATACATTCCCACACACATGCTATAACAGCAACCAAGAAAAGGGCAGAGCACAAAAAGACAGGTGGTGGTCCTGCACCCCCTCGTCAACAAGTTGGTTAAGTAAATAATACCCTCACGGGAAAATCGATATGTCTCTATGAGCACACTGTCGCGCTGAGCTAAAGGATCCTGTCTATCCCGCAATATACGCTGAATTCTGAAAACTCTCCTTATCAATCTTGCACCTTCCACAATGGGTGGCTCGCGTAAACGGACAGGACATGGCTGCGACAGACTTCCCAAATCCACCTTCGCTTTTATAGCCGTGGTCTCTCATCTTGATTACACGAAGTAATTTACTATTACTACTCTAAAATATGAATTACATCTGAAATAATCAAATACATGAAATAGAATGATTAATAGTACATTTCCCTTTTTTTAGGAAATGGCCTGTATGTATCTGTATGAAATCAATAAAAGAATCAAATACTGCATTATCTTTAGTTACATTGATAATATTTATTTATGGAAAAACAGTGGTGGAATATCGCTGTTGCTTTCGTATAAATGAAGCGGACATACCTGAGTGGCCGCGATCTAATCCTGTTTACATAAAGTAAACCTGCTCCCGAGCAGGTTTACGCTTACAGCTCTGTTGCTATGACAGCAAGTCCCGGATGAGCTTCGGAGAACCGAACGATCAAAGATCACGCGAAATCGTCAACAATCTAATCCAGCTAACTTACTTAGCGATGTACGAAGAACGGACCCCTGGTTATTAAATGCCGCTCCAGCCAGCCAGAGAATCCCCCGTCGCCCCGCCCCTCTCCTCCCTGTGCCGCAAGCAGCAGGCACACCTCGCAAACTGAGGGCGCCCTTACTCTCACCGATCGGTGCCTATGACATCCCCAAAATGCGCTGGCATGATGTTTTCTTTTCTTTTCTTTCCTTTCCTTTTTTTTCCTCCTTTTTTTTTTTTTGGCCGATGCCCGTGATGCTGCCCCCACCACAATGCCGCCCTGGGCAACCGCCCATGTCGCCCTTATCAAAAATCGCTACTGTCTGTGGGTTTTTTTTTTATAGTTTAAAAACGGCTCTTAAACTTGCAAGTTGATCTTTAAAATCAAGCCAGAAAGGTGTGAACAGATGCCTAGATACAGATATCCAAGAAACCAAGTAGCTGTGTGGTGTCTGTTTGTCAAACTGAAGGCTTCCACTTTCTTTTCTGATAGGAGCCAGTTTGGTCTATCTGAAGGTAGTGGCACGCAGCGCTGGCACTACGGTTTCATAAGTTAGTGTTTTGGGATTGTACCCTGTAACCAGATTGTAGACTGTAACCAGTGTTGAGGTCATTACCCAAAAAAAGTAATGTATCGAACAATTTCACCTGAAACTCATTGACACATACACACACCAGTTAGCTATGTAAACCTATAGGCTAGAGTCAAACACACCAACACAGTGAGGAGACAGCCCAAAGCCACCCCAGAGTGATCTCCACAGCCACACAAACAGCCACATTTCTAAATATGTTTCTTTAATTGACAGAACATCTCTCTGCTGTGCTAACGTGAATGGAAAGTGTTTATTTTTAGCTCATTAATTAAACTGTTAAAACTGAACATGATAAACTAGGTAACGCAGTGTGCTGGAGGTTGTGGGAAATGGCTCGCTGTATACTGACGTGGATAGCCTTTTAAAAATCAGATGATTAATGAATTCGCTTTTTTTTTTTAAAATCTAAGAACCTTTGCTTTTCGCAGTGACCGTTTGTGACGGCACCAAGAACTTTCTGAGCACGATGGGAAATTCAGAAATCATGTACAACTTGATGAAGACGAGGTACAATAACTGCGACATTGTGATAGGAAACCTCGAGATCACCATGATGGGCCACACCAGAGACTTCAACTTTCTGGAGGTGAGGTTGCAAACATTACGAACAACAAACCAAGAGAGAGTTTGACTACCATTTTCTCCAGCTAAACAAAAACAAAGCTGAGGTAATAGTCTTTGGCGCCAAAGAAAAATGATTACAGGTCACCAGAGAACTTCAATCTATACATCTAAAAACCACAAACCAGGCGAGAAATTTGGGTGTAGTGATGGATGCAGACCCAAACTTAGAAAAACACATTAAGACAATAACAAAATCAGCTTACTATCACCTCAAGAATATTTCAAGGATAAAAGATCTGATGTCTCAACAGGACCTGGAAAAACTAGTGCATGCATTCATCTTTAGTAGGCTTGATTACTGTAACAGCATCTTTACAGGTCTACCTAAAAAAACCAGTCAGACAACTACAGCTCATTTAGAACTCTGCTGCTCGAGTCCTCACTAAGACCAAAAAAGTGGACCACATCAGTCCAGCTCTGAGGTCTTTACACTGGCTGCCTGTCCGTCAGAGCATAGACTTTAAAGTTCTGATGCTGGCCTATAAAGCTCTGAATGGTTTAGGACCAAAATACATCAGTGACCTCCTGACCCAGTATGAACCATCCAGATCCCTCAGGTCATCTGGATCCGGTTTTTTATCAGTTCCCAGAGTCAGAACCAGACACGGAGAAGCTGCATTCAGCTTTTATGCTCCTTATATCTGGAACAAACTCCCAGAAAGCCTCAGATCAGCTGAAACACTCAGTTTATTTAAATCCAGGTTGAAGACTCACCTATTCTCAGCTGCATTTGAATAAAGCACCAAATCCACTCGTTTAAGCTTAAATTTCAAAACTTATATTTTAACTACTGATTTTATCTACTGTTCTGATTTTATCTGTTTTGATTTTATATACAGTTTTGTTTGTTTGTTTGTTTGTTAATTAGTTTGTTTGTTTGCTTGTTTTAATCAATTTTAAATCATGCTTTTTATTTGGTTTTGTTTCTAATGTCTCTGTAAAGCACTTTGAATCACCTTGTTGTTGAATTGTGCTATACAAATAAACTTGCCTTGGCTTGCCTTACCATTATTCCTTTCACTGCAAAGGTGTCACCGACAAGATGAGTAAGGATGTGAATCAACCATTTTCATTCGCCCAGGAGAACACAGAAAGTCAAAACATGTTCTGTTTGATCGCTCTCTGTAATGGATTTTGTCTCAAATCCAGAATGAGCTCATTTATGCCCCCACCCCTTTTGTGCTAGTCATGCCACTGAAGTCAGTGACTAACTCAGTAAGCAAACACGCCCCTGCTGCTTTGTGACCCTGATAACAATTTGATTGAGCAGAAGAATTGACAAATTGCATTTTTCTCTTCCTTGTTCTTTTCTTTTGCCTTGCAGTCTATCAAGGAGGTGACAGGGTACATCCTTTTTGCTATCAATGAGTTCAGCCGCCTCCCACTGCACCACCTGCGCATCATCAGAGGCAGCACACTGTATGAGGACCAGTATGCCTTGGCTGTCATGGTCAACTATCAGAGGGATGGGGAGCATGGCCTTCAAGAACTGGGCCTGACTCACCTCACAGGTACACAGAGAGTCACTCATTTGATGTATAGAGTGTGTTTAACATGTGGGAGGCTGGATTGGAGCAGATAAGAGGTCAAGTTGGATGTGGCACTCTTACTGTTGGAGCTCCCACATCTACACAGTTCAGCCACACCTTTAGAATACCGGTTGTTGAAACGCAGCAGTGTGTGTGTTTGTGCCCGTGTGTGTGCTTGTGTGTATAGAAGTGATATGAAGTCCCTGGAATGTACCATGTGCTCAACCGCTCAACTGCCAGTGTAACATGAGCTCCAGCACATGATACGTTTGCTGTGTAGTAAACAGAGAATGGCAGAGTTTGTTAGGATGAGGCACAGGCCTGTTCGGGCTTGCTTTCCTAATTGTACTGCCCCATTTACACCTATGTGTACCTTCTACAGAGATCCTCAGGGGAGGAGTGAAGATCATCCGGAATAAGTATCTGAGCTACGCCCCGCAGGTGAACTGGCTGGACATAGTGAAGGATGGAACAGCCCAAATTGTGATAGAGGACAATGGGCCTGAAAGTGAGTGCACTGGGTTGTAACTACACACATAGATATATCTGCGTCTTGTTTTTAGGAGCCAGAAGTGAATCCGTTTGAGCCGCCAGGTTAGAATCTTAAGCTAATACTAGCAAGCTTAATGTTAATGTGCATCCATAGACTGATGCATTGCATTACCCAGACACAAATACCTGCTAATTGTACTAACATACAAATAAAATAGTAGAATTTCACTCCACAAAATGATGCAATTAACCACACAGAAAACACCCAAAAACCTCCTTAAAAGGTGCAAACACGACAAACATGGTAAAGTGGACCATCTGAGGTGACACCTAGCAGACACGTGGTGGTCTAGCAGCCCCTGGTCTCAAACTTCAAAGCCTTAAAACAATTTAAACATGTGAGTCATTAAAAAAAATAAGCACAGAAGGTCAAATTAGTTCTAAAGACAGAAACCATTTTTTGTTTAAGTCTGTAAACATGTTTACACTGGCGAAACGTCTTATTGGAGTTAACTCGCACTTGGATTCACCCTCAACTGGCCATTAGAGGAACTGCAGGCTTCATTTTTCAGCGCTGCAAGTTGCATCTTGTAACTTGTAGAGGTTTCATTTTTTTCTTCTGCTGAACTTTGGATTTAAAACAAAAAACAAAATCTGAACTTTTCCTTTAATTTAAGACTTTTGTTCTGGTTTTGTATTAAAATGCGGAAACTAATAAGAGTTTTTTTTTTTTTTAATCTCAGAGCCTTGTCACAAAGCCTGTGGAGACGTGCCATGCTGGGGTCCAGGAAATGACACATGCCAGATCTGTGAGTCATATCAAGCACCTTTATCTTTAATGTCTTGATTTTCCACGCACTGGTTACCTTGTGAGATGTCTCACACATGAATCATGGCTGCTGCCAGAGTTGTTCATTTACATTGCACATTGTTAATAATATACGTAACTTCAAAGTTAAAAGTTTAATATGCATCTACGGTACAGTTTTAGTTTCACGCCAGGTTTTTACAAGCCTCGACTCTCTTACAGTGACAAAGACCGTGTGCGCCCCTCAGTGTAGTGGCCGCTGCTTTGGTAGAAACCCGAGCGAGTGCTGCCACGTTGAGTGTGCTGGAGGTTGCACTGGGCCCAAGGATACAGACTGCTTTGTGAGTCCAAGTCTTCCACAGGCTTTAATGAGAAGATATTTTCACATGTTGCAGTACAGAAAACGCAGATGTAAAAATAAAATGTTCCTCTGTTATAAATTGCATTTTGCAGGCCTGCAGGAACTTCAACAACTCGGGCTCCTGCGTGCCTCAGTGCCCACAAACTGTGATCTACAACAGGCTTACATATAGAATGGAGCCCAACCCCAATGCCAAGTACCAGTACGGCTCTATTTGTGTGACCCAATGCCCCAGTGAGTCCCACACATGACAATATTCACATAAACTCAGAATTTATACATAGTTTCTTCCTGTAAGATTGCTGTTTTTACATATTTTTAATCATTGTTATGACTGCGCTGTTCAGCTTTCTTCACAGTGTTTACTGAAGGCTTAACGCAGTCACTGACGATCATTTATGCATTTATTCTCATGTGTTTTCTGTTTTTTTTAATAGAAAACGTTGTGGTGGATGGCAGTTCATGTGTGAGCAACTGCCCATCTAATAAAATGGAAGTGGAGAAAAATGGTGTGAAAACATGTGAGCCCTGCAAAGGCCTCTGCCCTAAAGGTATTTCATGCAGATCGAACTCAAGCTCTCTCTACAGATACCTTACAGCTTTGCTGTTATTAACTGTTTCCTTCTCATCTTTTGATTTTTTCCCAGTTTGCCATGGCACAAGCTGGACTGATTCAAACAGCGAAACGGTCGATGCTCGCAACATAGAAAGTTTCATAAACTGCACTAAGATCCAGGGAAGTCTTAACTTCCTGGTGACGGGAATAGAAGGGTAAAAAAAACTTTCTTTCATAAAACGCAGCAAAGATTTAAAAAAAAATTCTCTAGATCAACCTGCACTTTTTTGACGTTTTTGCAACATGCTTTTCCTTTTACTTACTTATTTCATTTTTGCTCAGTGATGACTACAACAAGGTACCACCCCTTGATCCAGAAAAACTGAAAATCTTCAACACGGTGGAGGAGATTACAGGTGTGTGTATGTTGTGGGGTTGTGCTTTTTTTTTAGACTGTCACTTAGACTGCTTTTATCTTTTTATGTTATTTAATGCCATTTGCAGTCTGGTTGAGGCTTCTGAAAAACAATCTCTCTGTTTTCAGACTTCCTCAACATCCAGTCGTGGCCTGCAAGCATGTCTGACCTGTCAGTCTTCTCCAACCTCCAAACAATTCAGGGAAGAAAACTTTACAAGTGAGAAACAGTTGTTTTGTTTTTGTCTTTTCTGCATTGTTATGCAGACAGAGTATTTGCTGGAATATAAAAGTAATTTTGTTTTTATTTTCTTTGTTATTTCTCATTTTTATCCTATCTTGTTATCCTGTTTAGAGGAGTGGTTAGTAAAAGGTACAGTAAAGATTTCACATGCTCACATCTCTCTATCTCCTCTTAGAGCCTACAAATGTTCTGTCCGAATCCGTGGTGTTGGTATTTTTCAGTATGATTTTTTCAGGGGTAATTCAGCACTGGGATTGTTTGGTTAAGCTGGCCGTGGGCACAACTTTTTAAAGCTGGGAGAGGCAGCATGTTTTTGACATCAATTTGACAAAGAAAAAGCTCTTTTCAGGCTGGTCTCAAGCTTCAGTAAATGAGAGGAAAGCAAGATGGGGTACATCAGAGTACTTTTACCTGGGTTTAAATCCCGTCTGAAACCAAAAGCACTAAAGCATTAAAAACAAACCGCCTTCTCAGCTTTAATGAGTTCACATATAACTAAAGAATTTACCAAAGTAGATTCTACAAAATTGATACCGCAGTATCAGTTTTGTTGTAGTATTTCCATACTACATACTACATGATGCATGAAAATACTGAAGATTAAACATGAATATGTTTGTTGGCTGTTTGTCTTTTTAAGTACACGGGTTATGCAATTTGAAAAACATGACATTCAGACACCGAATCACTGAATTCATATTGTGTCTAAAAGGTATCAAAATGAATAGATGGTGACAAACTTCTCAAAGAAAACACACTGTGAAAGATTATATTACATCATTAAATGTGATCAGTAAGAACAACAAGAAACACAAAGTGCCACACTGCTGGATTTTGTGCAAATACAGCTAAAGTGCATTAATTGTGTTTGTAAACCTTAAAAAATAATGTCTGACATCATGTTCTTGAAAACTGCTAAACCTAAAAGAAATATGGCTTTCAATATTCACTTTGATTTTGTGGTATTTTAAACAAAATTGGAACATTTTCATCCACTTTCTGACCTTTATTTACTTCCTGCTGTTCTACAGGAGCTATGCACTCCTGGTGGTTAAGATCAATTCTCTGACCTCGCTGGGGTTGCGCTCGCTGCAAAACATAAATGATGGTGCCGTGTACATTAAAGGAAACAAGAATCTCTGCTATCATGATACTGTCAACTGGACACGGCTTTTAGGCTCCCGTCCACAGAAACGTTCAAAGCTCTTAGTCATGGCCAACAACCAAAAGAAGGGTGAATGTGGTGAGTGGGGGCGGACCATTTAAAACTTGCAAGACGTGATTGTGAACAATGGCTCTGCTCATAACATCGTTTCTGTTTTGGTTGCGTCCTTAGTTAAAGAGAAGCATGTGTGTCACCCGCTGTGCTCCTCTGATGGCTGCTGGGGTCCGGGTCCAGACCAGTGTGTCAGCTGAAAGAAATACAGCAGGGGAGGAACCTGTGTACCAGACTGCATGTTCTTAACTGGGTCAGTATTCACAAAATGACGTATAAAGCGATTATTAATATAAAGCTTTAACGGTGTAACATGTATGCAGGTTGTTAGAGAGTGAATGACAAGAAGGAGTGGTATTAAAGAAACAAGCAGTGATTTAGAGAATTGATATTTTCTGATAGTTTTAAACAGAATTTACATTTTAAAGCACAAATACTCACACCCTGTTTGAAGTGCCACATTGCAAATAGATTATGTGCAAATACAGATAAAGTACATGCTTAATCGTATCCACCGTGCTCTCTGTGCACAAATCAGCAGGGGAGACAAATTGAATAACTGATTCAAATGCATTGCCGCCCAATTCTAGTGTGTTATAAACAATTTTCCCTCTAAACTGCGCGCGTGCAGTCTCTGCGCACAGAAAATTAAAATGTTAACAATTTTTGTTTTGCAGTGTTAGTCAGTAAGTGACTGGCTGCTCCTGTATGGGATTAGAACGATGCCAACCTTATCCCGTAGTTCAGCCAATAATGCGATTCACATTTGTATATACGCAGCTAATCAACGTCGTTGACAGGCTATGACAGCGTCCTTGTGTGCCGACACCGGTAGCAAAGCGACGTGGCTGATGTGGAGTGAAGCCACGTTAATGACAACGTGTACAACCATTGGAGATGTGAGCAGGACAGACGGCACAAATGACGGAAAAGTGTGGACTTTATACCAGTTTTTAAATTGTGTTGATAAGCCACGTAAAACCAGACTTATGATAAAAATATATGTAATGTTTGGTTTTCTTCCTGAATACTATCGTTGTTTATATTTACTGCAGGAAGAAACGGTAAAAACAGCGTTTTATAAAGAAAACCTCGAAAGCACTCTCCGCCTGTGAGTGAAAAAACAAAACAGGAAAAAAAAACCCCACCCTTTCCTATTGGTCGAACAATGTACCATGTCGCCCAATCAAAAAATGATATGGCAACCTGGCATTTAGTTGTTTAGGAAAGGGTGGCGGTGTTTTGAGACGTGAGAGATTCGCGATGTTTAGCGCAAATCTTGTGTAGTTAGTGTGCAGCGACTGCTGAATGTTACAGGTGTTACAGGAGTGATACATCTCCTGTTGTCAGGCCTGCAGGTATCAAGCTGTTGTTCTTCTTTATCTCATAGTGGACAGAAATGTTTTTTTGGAGTGGCACAAATAATTTGTGTGGCATCAAATTTGATGCAGAACACCTGATTGTTCTGTAAATAGTTTAAAATGTTTATTTTAACAAAAAAAAAAAAACCCGCCTTGGCTGCATTTTTAGGTAAACGGCTGCAAAAAACATATTGCATAACTCAGTTACTTTTTTGAAGAAGTAACTATATAATTAATTGCCCAACATTGGTCATTATATTGTTCTGAAGGCAGGACTGTGATGCAGTTTTCTGCCTCGCCATTAGAGGGCGCGGCCGTTTTGTGAGTAATGTTTTGACTGGGATGAAAAATGGTGTTCATGGAGGCGGTGTGAATCACAAGTTATGCTCGGGAGCAGTTTATGTGGGTTCATTGAGAGTGTGCGTCCATAAGACTGGTGAGTTTCAGGATATTTCTTGTGTAAGAAGGATAGCCTGTATGTTTATCACTCTGGACATCCTCTGTTTGTACATTTTCTATACATTTTCTTATTTTCTATAAGTTATCGCTAAGCTAAGCGCGCTAAGCTAAGCAAAGTTCGCCTAGGCCAGTGCTTCCCAAACTTTTTCCAGCCACGTACCCCTTGAGACATGTCACCCTCAGCCGCATACCCCCTACTACGAACGACTCTTAATTAGTGTCTATAAATACATTGCAATATCGCATGCATAAAGATAAATACTGCACAGTCGATTATTTCTCACCACCAAATGAATTTATCAATATTTTTTAGTAATGACAGAGTTTTAATAACAAACTTTACTACTTAATACTAGCAGTGTATCAAAGGATTTATTAGAATTCACTTTTTTGTCGAGAGCATAAAGGCCATGAACTTTCATTAAACAGAACTTTATTTAATGTGATGGATGTGCTTGAGCAGAGGCACACAGCTCTTCAATGTTTGGCTCAATTTGGGAAAGGCTGAGTCTTAAATCGTTTTCCACACAAAGTCTTGCTCTGTATTTTGTTTTCATGTTTGTTAAAGCAGAAAATCCCTTTTCGCATAAGTATGTGGTGGCGAAAGGCATCAGAGTCTTGACAGCGCGCTTAGCCAGCGCGGGCTGTTCAGTGCGCAGCCCTATCCAGAAATCCGCCAGGTTCTTTTGAGCGTGTTCAACTTTTAGAGATCCATCTGTGGCGATTTCAATTAGGCTCTCCTGGTCAGACGGTGATAACGAAGTAGGCACGGCGGTGAACGGGTGACGTATCCAATCATTTGAGCCGTCCGTCTCTGGGAAGTATCGGCGTAACTGCACCGCCAGCTCCTCAAGGTGCACGTTACATTCGCGCTTTACACTTTTAGATAGTGTGAGATCATTAGAGCACAGAAAATCATGCAGCACAGGAAAGACTTCAGTGTTGTTTGTATCCAAGCAGTTCTTCCAAAGGTTTAACTTCTTTATCATGGCCTCAACTTTATCTTGAACATTGAATATAGTTGCAGAAACGCCTTGTAATCCGAGATTGAGCTCGTTCAGACGAGAAAATATATCACACAGATAAGCCAGGCAGGTAAGGTACTCTTCATCATGCAAATGTTCAGACAGCTCAAAGGGATGGTTACTGAAGAAAACTTTAAGTTCATCCCTCAACTCAAAGAAACGGGTCAGCACTTTCCCTCTAGATAGCCAGCGAACCTCTGTGTGGAGTAATAATGTCTCATGCTCGCTGCCCATCTCATTGCACAACGCAGCAAATAAGCGGGAGTTCAGCGGCCTGGCTTTCACAAAGTTAACCATTTTTACACTCGTGTCCAAAACATGTTTCAAACGGACAGGTATTCCCTTTGCAGCAAGAGCCTCTCGGTGGATGCTGCAGTGTACCCAGGAGGCATCTGGCGCGACTGCTTGCACACGCGAAACCACACCTCCGTGTCTCCCAGTCATGGCCCGTGCGCCATCAGTACAGATGCCAACACATCTGTCCCACACGAGTCCATGTGTGTTCATGAATGTGTCCAGCTTTTGAAAAATATCTGCGGCAGTTGTCCTTTGTTCCAGCGGTTTACAGAACAGCATGTCCTCCTTGATGGTTCCTTCATGAATGTAGCGCACATATACGAGAAGATGCGCCAGGCCAGCCACATCCGTGGACTCATCTAGCTGTATTGCATAACATTCACTGTGGCGTATGCGCAGAAGTAGCTGCTGTAAAACATTTTCTGACATTGCATTGATGCGCCGTAAGACAGTATTGTTTGATGATGGAATGGACTGTATCGTCTTTTTTGCCTTTTCCCCCAACATTGTCCCTACCATATCTAAAGCAGCAGGGAGAATGAGGTCCTCCACAATAGTGTGGGGTTTGTTGTTTTTAGCCACTCTGTAACTGACCATGTAAGATGCTTGTAGTCTGTTTTTATTCATAAGATCTGGCACCTGAATGCAGGTTTTACTTGTTTAAAGTGATTTTAGCTGTCGCTCAAAATATTCCCTTGGTTTATTTTTCAAATGGGGATGATTTGTCTCTAAATGTCTGCGCAAAAGTGAAGGTTTCATTGAGTTCTGAGACAATACTTTTGCACAAATAACACACTGTGGCCGGGGAAATCCACCAATATTTATACACGTAAACCCCAGCGAAATATAATTGTCATCATATTTGCGCTTCTTTGATGAGGTTGTGTTACAGTCCGTGCTGTCATGCTTTCTCCCACTTTGACGCTCCGCATCAGACACTTCATCACTTTCCACATGGCTGGCTCCAGCTATGCTAGCCACTTGGCTAGTAACCACAGATACATCCCTGCTAGCACTGCTAGCATCCAAATCTGACGAACACATTGTTGTTGAACAATCACCTGTGCGGTCACTGGAAAATGCATCTTCAGATATGAGCTTATTGGTTGTTGTGGCCGGTGTCTCTGTGGTAGGGCCTTTTTTTCTTGTTAACCACTTGTCCATTTTCGCACTGCACTGAATGCTTGGAGGCAACTTCAACTGTTAGGTGTCAGTCATTTGGGCAAATCACGCCCATGTATTTTGTCAGAGCTATTTTTTTGCTGAACACCAGAGGGTGGTATATAGTCATGTATTTGACAGGCAAAAAAAACTGCATTAGCGCAAATTTCGGCTTTTAAAACTTTTGATCCCCACTCCAACCCCAACCCACGCGTACCCCCTACAGCCACTTGCGTACCCCCGAGGGTACGCGTACGGTAGTTTGGGAACTACTGGCCTAGGCCATACTGAGTTCGGTTTCAGTTGGTGATTTGTTATGTGTATTTGCCTTCTTTAGTTGGCATCATAAGTGAGTGGGGCACAAGAGTTAAGTGATGGAAAGATGTTTATTTTCTTTGTTGCCAAATATGGTTCAGACTATAAGTAAAAGCCGCCAGCTTAGTAGTAGGGCCTATAAGACAAGTATGTGGCTGTAATATATTATATTGTGATTATTGTTGTCTATAATTTGATTGTAATTTGTGTTCTGTTTTTCCATTCTGTTTGTAGAACCACACACACACACATATACCCACGCCCACGCTAAATCTGCCATTAAAGAGTTGAACAATCATCCCCTGTCCTCATTATTTTCTGGAGGGTCATAGTGGCACTTGACCTGTGCACACCCTGCGATCACCACCGTAGAACTGAACCTCATATCAGAAATCATCATAACAAAATTGGTCCTTCGAGCCGGATCAGGTGATTACAGAGTGAAGATGGATTATGACCCCCAGAGAGCAGGTGCACGTCCATGGAGGGCTGTGCGACCTCCAGGATGGATGACTCAGTATGAAGGCTACACACTGCCACAACTGCTACATTGGAGCAACAGCAGACTAGAGAAGGATACGCCAAGATGACGCCCCTCACCCAGACTCCTGGTTCTATTGGAGCTGCAGGACAGACCCCAGTGTCATCCAGCATCCCTCAGGAGTTCATGAACATTGTGCAGCAACTGCAGGAGGACAACAGGCAACTTCAGCTGATGGTAGGAGACATGAGGAGGCAGATGGACCGTAATGTCACCACGTTGGAACCAACCTGCTTACGTTCTGCCCAGCAACCAGGGGGCTACATTTCAGCTGATGACACTTGGGTCTCCACACCTCTAACTACACAGCCTTTTCCCCTGAGACCAGAGCAGCACAATATATCCTACACACAGGATGCAGCTGAAGAATGGCCAGTACCACCACCTCCAGTTTTTCTCCCGAGAGATCATTCTGATCTACCAGAGGTACAGTCTTTTCCACCTCCACGGCTACCAGCCATTGCACAAGAGCATAGCCAACGCTTACAAGAGCTACAGTTACAGCAACCCTCAGCCACTGAAGCTCCTGACTTTCAGCCTTGTGCACCACAGTCCACCCCCTTATCTCGATCACTAGCTGGACCTAGTTTCGACGCGAACATGCTCCCCCCAGAACAAGTGTTGGCTCCCACTACAGCTGTAGCTGTAAAGGAGAAGACCTACAGAGGACCATCGCCCTCCATCCCAGAGTTCACGAAGGGTGATCCCAGGCAGTTTGCTAGATTAAGGCTTGCCCTAGACAATATTCTCCCCTTTGATGCAACCGAGAGGTTCAAATATCAGGTCTTATGTGACCACCTTAAGTTTGAGGAAGCTCTTTTAATTGCTGACTCCTACAGTAACTCACCTCACCCCTACTCTGACACGATGGCCTCGCTCACTAAACATTACGGTCAGCCGCACCAGCTGTCACTGCAGAGGATAGCAAAGCTTATGGATGAGCCCAGCATCCGCCCAGGTGACACAACTGGATTCAGAAGGTTTGCACTGAGAGTCCGTGCTCTGGTCGGCATGTTAGAGCAACTTGGGGAAGATGGACACATAGAGCTGCAATGCGGGTCTCATGTTGCTAGACTGACACGAAAGCTACCCCAAGACCTACGTGCTGCTTTCCGCCGCTACCTTTACCCACAGAAAGATGGAATACCATCATTGAGAGACTTTGCAGAGTGGCTGGAGTATGAGCTGGTCATTCAAGAGGGCGGAGATCACACAGAGAAGGTAGAGGAGAGCTCGAGAGACAGGAGCAGCATGAAAAGAGATAAAAGAGCCACCAAAAGGACTACCACCGTGCTGCACGGTGCAACACACAACACTGCCCCCCAAAGGTCCTCAGCTACAACCCCTTACACTTCTGAGGTTCAAGACAAGCCCACAGCTTATTGTCCATATTGTAATAACACTCTGCACTTCCTAGATCAATGTGTCAACTTCAAGATGCTGACTAAGGAGCAGAAATCAACTTGGATTAAGTCCAACAATCGCTGCTGGTGTTGTGGGCGGCACCACCAGGCCGCTCAGTGTCGACTTAAAATGCAGTGTAAGGCATGCAGGGGAAAACACCTAGAGGCCCTCCATGAAGTGAATCTCAGACCTGCTGCACCCAATCCACCAATGGAACACGTCGCTGTGCTTCTGAAGATAACCAAAGTGCTCCTGCAGAACGGTGAGCACACCCTGGAGACATTCGCCATATTGGATGATGGATCTGAGAGGACGATCCTTCTCCCTGAGGCCACTCAAAGACTGCAGTTACAGGGCATGGCAGAGAGTCTTACTCTACGTATGGTGAGACAAGGATTGAGAACCTTGCATGGTGCATCAGTGACAGTCAAAGTCTCCCCTGCCAGCCAACCATCCAGAACATTCACCATTGAGAGAGCCTTCACAGCTGATGACCTAGGCTTGGCTGAGCATTCATACCCCGTGAAAGCACTTCAACAGAAATATAGACACTTGAGAAGGCTTCCCTTGCAGCCCTTCACAAATGCCCAGCCACTCCTTCTGATCGGCTCTGACTGTCCTCACCTAGTAACGCCCATCAAACCTGTGCGCCTAGGCTTACCTGGAGGACCAGCTGCAGTCAAGACTAGACTTGGTTGGGTACTACAGGGACCAATTGTTAACTTGTTATTTTCTGTTTTATCGCGAGAGTACTGTTGCCCGCGAAGTGTTGTTGTTGTGGTGGGTATAAAAAATGGCGGAACGAATAAAGCGCTGTGAATGAGAGTACGACGTCGTGTCTTTTGAGTTAACATTGGTAGCAGAGGATGGTTTCCAATTACAAAGTACCACCAAAGCTTGATGAAGCCAGGCCATACGAATGCTGGAAGAATGAAGTCAATATCTGGAGACGAGTTACGGAGCTGGATAAAAAGAAACAGGCACTCGCGGTGGCGCTGGGGCTCGAGGGAAGAGCCAGAGAAACGGCCATGGAGATACCCGCGGAAGATTTGGACAAAGATGACGGTATGGAAATACTACTTGCAAAACTTGACGCGGTGTTTCAGAGAGAAGAGAAAGACCGCGCTTATGAAGCCTACTCGTGTTTTGACTCCATTGCAAAGAACCACAGCATGTCGATGGCAGACTACATTATAGACTTTGAACAGCGTTATAACCGGATGAAAAAGTACAACATGACGCTGCCTGACGCTGTGCTAGCATTTAAGCTTCTAGATACAGCTTGTCTTGATGAGAAAAGTCGACAGCTTGCACTGACAGCGTGCACGGACTTAACGTTTGCGTCTATGAAGTCTGCACTGAAACGGATTTTCGGAGGGAAAGTAACCGGAGTTTTCAGCGGAATTCAACTGAACCAAGAAGCAGTTTTCCTTATGGAACAAAAAGGTCCCAAATACAAACGAAACAACGGTACTTCGTCGCGGAGTGGACAGCAACAACCACTACAAGGTACCAACCCAGTTGACAAGTTTGGCAAGCGAACAAGATGTGCTATTTGTCAGAGCACTTACCACTGGGCGAAAGACTGTCCTCATTGTAATGGTGACCAAGTAAAGCTAACTGAAGATGGGAAAGTGGAGGAGTGTAACATTACTTTGTACACTAAAGCCTCAATGACAGACTCTGAAATCTTCCTGACTGAGGCACTGGGGTCAGCCATTATTGATACTGCATGTACACGTACAGTTTGTGGTCAGAAGTGGCTAGATAGTTACATGCGTGACCTCAGCCAAGGCCAAGTAAACAAGCTGTTGCAATCAGAAACCCCCAGCTCCAGACCATTTCGCTTTGGGGATGGTATTGTAGTGTATTCCAGCAGAAAAGTGAAACTTCCAGCCAAAATTGGACAAACAAAATGTGACATTGAAAGTGAAGTAGTTCCTGTTGACACTCCACTACTACTGAGCAAAACGTCTCTCAAGAAAGCAGGGACTGTTCTAGACATGGAGAATGACAGTGTTGTCATGTTCAAGCAGCCTGTTCCCCTAGAGCTCACTAGTTCGGGACACTATTGTGTGGACATTAGAGATGAAAATACTACAGAAAGCTGCAATGAAAATGAAGTTCTCATGGTAACTGCTGAAATGTCTACAAAAGAGAAACAGAAAGTCCTTGTGAAACTTCATAAGCAGTTTGGTCATGCATCTGCAGAGAGGTTATTGAGGCTCATCCAAAGCTCTGGCAATACAGATAAACAATGTGCAGTTATTCTACAAGAGATAGTTCGTGACTGTGACATTTGTCAGAAATATTGCAAAACCAAGCCGAGACCTGCTGTTGGTCTACCCCTGGCTTCTGAGTATAATGAGACAGTAGCGATGGATCTACATGAGCTGGAGCCCAATGTGTGGTACCTTCACATCATCGACCACTTCACACGCTTCAGTGCCGGCAGCATCGTAAAGACAAAGAAAGCTGCAGAGATCGTCAACTCCTTCATTCACACCTGGATAAGCATTCACGGTGCCCCCAGACGGCTCTACACAGACAACGACGGAGAGTTCAACAACACAGACATTCGGGACATGGCTGAAAACTTCAACATTGAGGTAAAAACAACGGCGGGGTATAGTCCCTGGAGCAACGGACTACTGGAGAGACATAACATGACACTTACAGAAATCCTCCTGAAGGTAAAAAAGGAATGAGGATGTGACTGGCACACTGCGCTAGACTGGGCCCTTATGGCCAAAAACAGTATGCTTAATGTACATGGTTATAGTCCACATCAACTTGTGTTTGGCCAAAACCCCAACCTTCCTTCTGTGTTGATGGATAAGCCACCTGCCTTAGAGGGCACAACTGTAAGTGCAAGAGTAGCTGAACATATCTCAGCATTACATGCTTCCAGGAAAGCATTTACTGAGGCAGAGTGTTCAGAAAGGATCAGGAGAGCACTACGCAAACAACTTGGGCCTACAGATGACAAATATGAGGCAGGAGATAAAGTATACTACAAATGAGTCGACTGTACAGAGTGGAAGGGTCCAGGTGTAGTTATTGGGCAGGATGGAACTGTTGTATTTGTAAGACATGGGGGGACTCTTGTAAGAGTACACCAGTCAAGATTGACTAAAGTGGATTCACAGACTGGAGATAAACAAATACCACACAGTACTACTGATGATGACAACAAAGACGCAGTTGAAAATGATGACACTGACACACCCGATGGTGAACAGAGTATTAGTGAGGAAGAAGACATCACTATTGACAGAGAAACTAACACTATTGACAGAGAAACTAACACTACAGAAAACATGTCTGTCACACACACTACAGAAAACATGTCTGTCACACAAACTGCAAATGAGCCCTCTACACCCACTGATCATGTCTCTGCAAATGTAAAGTTAAGATAAGGACAGCTGATTGCTTTTACCAACAGAGACAACGGTGTTCAACACACAGCCAGAGTGCTAGGCAGAGTGGGAAAAGCAAAAGGGCAATACAAAAACTGGTACAATGTGCAATATCTTGAGCATGATGGTAGTGAAGGTGAAAAGAAAGCTGTAGACATGTCACTTGTTGATGGTCTTTGCACTGAAGCTGAAAACAGATGCAGATGTACTCACAACAAAAGATATTTCCTTTGATTCTGCTAAGCAGCAGGAGATTGAGAGCTGGCAAAGTAATGGTGTGTTTGATGAAGTGAAAGACCTGGGTCAAAAATGTGTGTCTACTAAATGGGTCTGTACACTCAAAGAAACTACTAATGGTGTTGTCCCAAAGGCTCGACTTGTGACACGGGGGTTTGAAGAGGTAAATACTAAAGAACTACAGAAAGACTCTCCAACATGTGCGTCTGAGTCCCTCAGACTGGTGCTAGCTGTGATATGTCAAAACAAGTGGAGAGTAAATTCAATGGACATTAAATCTGCCTTCTTGCAGGGAATGGAACTGTCAAGAGACATCTATCTTCGTCCCCCACCTG
This sequence comes from Diplotaxodon limnothrissa, assembly GCF_057381915.1. Taxonomy (NCBI): domain Eukaryota; kingdom Metazoa; phylum Chordata; class Actinopteri; order Cichliformes; family Cichlidae; genus Diplotaxodon; species Diplotaxodon limnothrissa. The sequence goes on from NC_140600.1 coordinate 19,896,228, forward strand.
AAGCTGGCAAGGACAATGTTCTATGGAAACTGAAAAAGTGTGTTTATGGACTTGCAGATGCTTCACTTTATTGGTACAATAAGGTCAAAGACATTATGCTCAAAACTGGTGGTAAAATATCACAGGTTGATCCTGCAGTGTTCTATTGGCAGAATGAACAATCTGAGGTTACAGGAGTGCTTGCATGTCACGTTGATGATTTCCTTTGGGCTGGTTCAAGTCACTTTGCAACTCATATCATTCCTGTACTGAGATCTACCTTCCTTGTGGGCCGTGAAGAACATGACAGCTTTTCTTATGTTGGTATGGACATTTGTACAGTTAATGATGTAATAGAGGTGCATCAACAACTTTACATTGACAACCTACAACCGGTTCAGTTACAAGCAGCACGGGCTGTACAGAGGGAGGCTTCCTTAAGTGAAACAGAACGTGAGCAACTCAGGTCAAAAATAGGACAGATTTTGTGGGTTGCCAAACAAACAAGGCCTGATGTTATGTTTGACACATGTAGCCTTGGATCTAATATCAAAGATGCAACTGTACAGTCCATTCATGAAGTGAACAAAGTTATCCGTAAACTTAAGGCAGAGAAAGTGACTCTTAAGTTTCGGCACTTGGGTAACAGTGAGGATCTGGCATTGGTTGTTTTCAGTGATGCTTCATTTGGCAACCTTCCTGATGGCGGTACTCAAGGAGGGGCATTAATCGTCCTTATGGGTAAAGGAGGAAAGTTTTGTTCTCTTTTCTGGCAGTCTAAAAAAATCAGGCGCGTGGTCAGAAGTACACTGGCAGGAGAAACTCTTGCCATGTCAGATGGAATAGACAGTGCTGTCTTCCTGGCAACACTTTTTTCTGAGCTTACAACTGGTAACACTGGTCTAAACGCTCTTCCTTTGATCTGTGTAACTGATAATCATTCCTTGTTTGATGCACTCAAGTCTACTAAGCAGGTTACAGAGAAGAGACTGAGGCTAGAAATGAGCAGCATTAAAGAGCTCATACAAGCCAAGAAAATCAGACAGGTTTGTTGGTCAGATTCAAAATCTCAACTTGCTGATTGTCTGACAAAAAAGGGAGTTTCACCTTTAACCCTTCTAAAGGCGCTAGATGAAGGACTCTGGATACTGTAATCCTTTGTCTACAAAGTTGTCTTTGCATTCAAATGTACCATTGTTTATTGTGTGCAATGATAGTATGCTTTAAGTAAAGCAAAGCACTTTTGAAATGTTTTTTTTGTTTATATAAATATATACATATATGTATACAAATGTTTACAGGGGTGTGTTTATACTTTTATTTTATTTTTTTTTAAGAAAGAGGGAGATTGTTAACTTGTTATTTTCTGTTTTATCGCGAGAGTACTGTTGCCCGCGAAGTGTTGTTGTTGTGGTGGGTATAAAAAATGGTGGAACGAATAAAGCGCTGTGAATGAGAATACGACGTCATGTCTTTTGAGTTAACACCAATCCCCTCCCTTAAGCACTATGCTCAACCGCGACAGTGCCTCTTCCTCTCAACTGCCTCTCCTCAATCAGAGCTTCATAGTCAAGTAGATAGGCTTTGGCATCTCGACACTCTCCCATATCGGAGTGAGAAACTAGTGACACGTCTCGGAGGGAAGAGCAAGCTATGAGGGTTTTGGAGGCAAAGACGACAAGACTGAATGTCGAGGGAGTAAACAGATATTCAACTCCCCTTCTGCGTGTCAGTGATATGCCTACACTCCGGAGCCACCTGAAGCAGTACTCCCCAATCTACGTGGCACGGAGAAGTGCCTCAGTCGAGACCCAGAGAAGACTAAAGCTTATCAAGCGAAGATTACAAAGTTGATAGCAGCAGGCTATGTCAGAGAAATCAGTGAAGAGGAAATGAGGGCCTCCAAAGAATCATGGTTCATCCCCCACCACATGGTGACACACAACGGAAAGAACCGTGTGGTGTTTAATTGCTCATTCACCTATAGCAGGGGTCTGCAACCTTTAACACCCAAAGAGCCACTTGGACCTGGTTTCCACGCAAAAGAAAACACTGGGAGCCGCAAATACTTTTTGAAATCTAAAATGAAGATAACACTGTATATATTATTTTGTTTTTTTACCTTTATGCTTTGTGTGAACAACTAAAGTAAGTAAGTAAAGTTTATTTATCAAGCGCTTTTCACAGACAGGCAGTTACAAAGCGCTGTACACAAATATTAAAATAAACAATACAATCAATAGACATTATACACAATGTAAAAGATCAAATGTAAATAATGTAAAGAATATAAAATACGTAGATCAACAAAAGGCTTGTTTGAACAGAAAAGTTTTTAACTGCTTTTTAAAAGAATCCACAGATCAACTAAGGTGTGTTGCTTATGAAATCCATGAAGTGCTACAGAGAAAATTACATTTTATTCATGTAATTAACACATTTTGAACTCATAAAGAAATATAACAAAAGGAAAGACACCCAGCTGAACTAAAATGATCCATGTAGCAAACAAAAACTGTTGTGAGCCGCCACCCTTATATCGCCTTTGGGCTTTTGGAGCCTTGATCTGACTTTTAAAAAATAATTGGAAAAAAAAGCACAATGCTGCTAAAACAAATAGATATTTGCAAAATTCTGCCTAAATATGTATTTTACCTGGTTAATGTGTGTGGCGGGGAGTGGTCTGCAGTGCCGCTGTATGGGAGTCGGACGCACCTCAGCGGCACCCGCAATCACGTCTCGCCACCTTAAAGTCTGTGCTCTCTCTGCTGTTGTGTTGTCAGGCTGTGAGCTGCAAAGCTACAGCTGGCTGTATGCGTACAGCAACCGTGTGTGAAAAGTGGTCAATAAAGAGATGCTGAAAAGAGTGTTCATGCAAACATTGTCGGGTCTGCCGTGGTATGTTTACAATGGGACTTCTGGTCCCAAACCTCTGTGCGCAGCGTCTGCAAATTGGGGCTGTACGAAGTCACTTTCATCTTCACGCAGGACTGTAAGCTGTCATCTGTGAGGCGTGAGCGGTGTTTGTTTTTAACATAGTTCACGGTGGAGAACAGCTGCCGACATAATATGGATCCGAAGATCCATATTTGGCCTACCTGGGGTCGAAAGTCTCGATAAATGCATGCCGTTTCAGCGGGTACACTGGCTTCCGCGAGTGTGACGCTTATTTTGAGCGATGAAAAAAACAAGATATAATTTTATTTTTATATTTCAAAATCACAACAATCTTCCAATTTAGAACTACAAGTTAAAAAAAGAACTAAACATAAAAAAACCCCACTTCAGCTAAATACTTCTAATTTAATTTCCCAAACCACCCGGAGCCGCAAAATAAAGACTAAAGAGCCGCATGCGGCTCCGGAGCTGCGGGTTGCCGACCCCTGACCTATAGGGATCAGAACCTCAACGAGCTGCTTTTACCAGGCCCGAACCTGGGGGCCTCTCTTCTTGGTGTGCTGCTACGCTTCAGAGAATGCTCCATCGCAGTTAGCAGTGACATCAAGGGGATGTTCCACCAGGTGAGGCTACTGCCCGATGACCGGCCACTACTACGTTTCATCTGGCGCGATCTGCAAAGAGACACCCATCCCAAGGTGTAGAATGGCAGGTGCTCCCCTTTGGGACAACATGCTCACCATGCTGTGCAATTTATGCACTCCAGCGACACGTCCATGACCACAGTGACCAGGGAGATGACGTGCGTGACTCCATTGAGAAGAATTTTTATGTTGACAACTGGTTACAGAGCTTCTCTTCTCCAGATGTGGCAACAAAGGTTGTGGACAAACTACGGTCACTATTATAGGAGGGAGGATTTGAGCTAAGACAGTGGGCCAGCAGCACCCCAGATCTCATCAGCCATCTACCAAAGGAAATAAGATTGGAGAGCAGCGTACAGTGGCTGAATCAAACTGATATGGACCCTCAAGAATCTGCTCTAGGTCTGCGCTGGATGTGCTGCTCTGACACTCTGCACTACAATGCAGTTGGAGAGGAATCCTCCTACCATGAGAAACCTCTACCGGGTTCTGGCGAGTCAGTATGACCCACTAGGGTTTCTCGTCCCCTTCACAACGAGGGCGAGTACTAGTCCAGCAGTTGTGGGACAAAAAGCGTGAGTGGGATGACCCCCTGTTACCAAGTGACCTGCTCTGCATGGAACGAATGGGAAGGTGAGCTGCAACATCTGGACAACATCAGTCTACAACGTTGTTATGTGAGCCCAGAGCTGGACAAATCCTACAGTAGACGTGAGTTGCACATCTTCTGCGATGCATCTCCACAGGCATATGGAAGTGTTGCCTACCTACGGACGGAAGATGCTGCTGGAAAGGTGGAAGTTGCTTTCCTGACTGCCTGCTCTAGGGTGGCTCCTAAACGGCAGATCTCCATGCCACTTTTGGAACTATGTGCAGCCTTGACTGGAGCTCAACTCGCTAGCCTGCTGACCAAAGAACTCACCCTACCACTATGCAGAGTGGTGTTATTGACAGACTCCACCACTGTCCTAACATGGATCCAGTCAGAGTCCTGTCATTTCAAGGTGTTCGTTGGAACTCGGATAGCTGAGATCCAGGAACTGACAGACAGACAGTCTTGGCGTTATGTGACAACATGTGACAATCTGGCAGATGATCTAACTAGGGGTAAAAGGCTACAAGACCTCACAGTCCAGTCCCGTTGGGCATGTGGGCCCCTGTTTCTGCATCTACATCGAGACCAGTGGCCAGAGCACCCAGCCACACCATGTACAGACTTTGCTGAGGAGCAGCATAAACCAATAACTTGCTTAGCTGTGTCTACTGACTCTATCTCCCTGCCTGATGCACAGCAGTTTACCAGTTTTAGCGAGCTTTTGGAAGAAACAGCCAGGTGCCTTCACGGGGCAGCTGGTGACAATCTCACATCAGAGAACTACAAGGAGGCTGAGCTTATTCTGCTGAGAGCTCCTCAGTTGTATTGGACCCTAAACATCCAGTCACCAGACTACTCATCCGACAGGCTGACAGTGATTTGAAACACCCAGGAGCAGAGAGATTGTTTGCAGATTTGAGAAGGAAATACTGGATTCTTCGCGGCCATGAAGTCATAAGAAGTGAACAGCGCTCCTGCCCTGAGTGCTAAAAATGGAGCCAAAGATGGCTGACCTTCCCCTTGCACGCCTACGATTACATCAGCCAGCCTTCTTCTCAACAGGCATCGGCTGCTTTGGGCCACTGCAGGTGAAGGTTGGTCGGTGTTGTGAAATCTGTTTATGTTGTCCTAGTAAGGCTACCATGAGGGCAGCCACTAGAGGTCGCTAGGAGACCGGTGTGTATATGTGTTTTCCAGAAATTGATGTAGCCACGTACTCTGCTGCTACAATTCAATAAAAAGCGGTTCGTGCTTGAGAACCCTGCGTCTTATTGCCTCCGAACATGACAGTCGGAGAAATGAAAAACGCTGGGGCCTGCTCTTCAAATGCTTGACTACTCGTGCCATTCATATTGAGGTGCTGTCTAGCATCAACACCGACTCATTTCTAATAGCATTAAGAAGATTTGTCTCTCGTCGTGGGAAACCAGCTGAGATACTGACATCCTCTGTTTGTACATTTTCTATAAGCTAAGTTATCGCTAAGCTAAGCGGGCTTAGCTAAGCTAAGTTCGCCTAGGCCAAACTGAGTTTGGTTTGAGTTGGTGATTTGATATGTGTATTTGCCTTCTTTAGTTGGCATCATAAGTGAGTGGGGCGCAAGAGTTAAGTGATGGAAAGATGTTTATTTTCTTTGTTGCCAAATATGGTTCAGACTATAAGTAAAAGCCGCCAGCTTAGTAGTAGGGCCTATAAGACAAGTATGTGGCTGTAATATGTTATATGGTGATTATTGTTGTCTATAATTTGATTGTAATTTGTGTTCTGTTTTTCCATTCTGTTTGTAGAACCACACACACATACCCAAACCCACGCTAAATCTGCCATTAAAGAGCTGAACGATCATCCCCTGTCCTCGTTATTTTCTGGAGGGTCATAGTGGCACTTGACCTGTGCACACCCTGCGATCACCACCGTAGAATTGAACCTCATATCAGAAATCATCATAACAATATACTGTATTTTGCAGACAGAGAGTTACAGGACTCTCTCCCAGACCACAGACTCATACTCATAATACACGTCAGAGCTTTATAAAAAAAAGAAAAAAGAAAGTTGTGTTTTCAAAATTGGAGTTCAAGTTATTTTTACTTCCAATAGTGTTAACATACTACACTACGGAGCCCCGCAAGGGACATGGGAGAAAAAAAATTAAGATAAACTTTTGCGAGTTTGTTTTGCGAGATCTCGCAAAAGTTCATCTTAATTTTTGGTCATGAACAAGATTTTTTTTTAAATTTTCATTGTAAGTGGGCTAAAGCAGTTAATTAAAAGTAGTCTAACATAAATGTAAATGCTGTAATTTGATTGTTTTAATAAACCATGTAATGGTTGGATGGATTCGATGCTGGCATGACCACAGTGCTCACGTCTGCTGTTGCTCACAGTGGTCCAAAGGATCGCTCAGGGAGTTTGCGTGTTCGCTCAGACACATGAAAAATTAGAGGGAACATTGGTTATAAGTGGAGATCAAGAGTGATTACTGTGTATAGGTCTATACATTGTTAAGGAAAATCCTGAGCACTGGCCCTAAGATGTGACTAATGTCTGCTGTAAGTCTTTGAACTTGAATAGAAACTAGCAGAGGGAGTTTGCTACTAAGTCAAGGGAGTGTCTGCCCTGTCACCCTGAGTGTAAGGTCCAGGAGGAGAAGGAGACGTACACAGGCCCGGTATGTTTGACATAAAACTTCTAGAAGGGAAAAAAAAAAGAACTGGAATAGGGCTTCTGCTGCCACCTAGCGGCCTTACAAAAAATGGCTGTCCACCATAATGCCACTCGCCTTCAACTCTTGCAAAAACCTTTCCGATTTTATTCACCCTTTTTTTTTGTCTGCAGGGAGCAAATAAATGTCTAGTTTGTGCCAGCCTGAAGGATGGCCCACACTGTGTCTCCATGTGTCCTGAGGGTGTTATGGGGCAGGAGGGAACCATCTTTAAATATCCAGACAAGGAGGGCAACTGTAAACCTTGCCACAATAACTGTACCCAGAGGTAAGTACAAGTGGAATGATGTAGTTAGACACACACAATTTGCTTCTTTAAACTGAACTGAACTTTAAACTGTATGTTGATTTTGTAGTTTGCAGAAATTCACAAACCACCAACTTTCCGAACAGCAGACGGGATTGCGGCGTCGCCACTGATACCAGCAGAATCCGCAGACTCCTGTCAATGAAACGATTCCTTTGTGCCACACATGGGTACTGCTGCCACTCATATACCAGTCACAGTGCAACACGCTGTGCATCCGCCCTACCAACTTATCAGCACATATCCAGCATCTGTTGTAACCATGAGTTAGATCCTTTGGTTTTTGTGGCCTTATATTCCGATTGATTTCCTCTCACAGAGTTTGGTTTCATACTTACCAGTAAAGAATGATTTATTCCTTATTGCCCTCTAACGGCAGGTTTCGCACCACAGCTCACTATGGTAAGGCAAAGATTTCGTCGTATAATGTGTTCTTTTGATTTTTGCCCGTATACTTGATTCATATTTGGTGGTAGATTTCTTCAGTTCTCTTTGGGGTTTAAATGAACTTTGATGTAGACTGTGTCTGTGAAACAATCAGTGCAGAGAAATAAAAGATTCTGATGATTCATTCTGTACCGTTATAGTTACACAAGTAGATTTAAAAAAAAATGTTGAAGACCATGTTTCAATGCTGAATGCATGGAGACATCTGTATGTGATGTAAGAAACCAAAATCCTGCTGTATTACGAATAAACCCATTTTCTGAATCAGCTGGGAGCGGGAACTAATAGGCTTCAATGTTACATACGTACAGCTTCTTCTTCTTTTGGCTGATTTCACAGCAGCTCATCTGCCTCCATTTCACCCTGGCATTTTCCTTTGTCACACCAGCTCTTCTCCACATCCATGAATCTTTGCTGTCTTTGTTTTGTTGTCATCCTCTCCCCCTTCCTCTTCACCCTCTACACCAGAGACTTCAGCCACAGCACAGAGACCTGCCATCTTCAGAAGTTTTCTGATGACTCTACAGTGGTTGGATGCATCAGCAGGGATGATGAGACAGAGTACCGGGCTGTGGTCGACTCCTTTGTCACGTGTTGTGAGCAGAATCATCTTCAGCTCAACGTGGCAAAGACCAAGGAATTGATCGTGGACTTTAGGAAGACCAGGAAACACTTGACCCCTGTTTCAATCCAGGGGGTCAATGCTGACATTGTGGAGGACTATAAATACCTCTGAGTATACACTGACAATAAACTGGGCTGGGCTAAAAACACCACAGAACTTTACAGGAAGGGCCAGAGTCGCCTCTATCTTTTGAACATCTGCCGGACAATGCTAAAGATTTTCTACGAGTCTGTTGTGTGTTGCATGATGGGGGAGCAGGCTGAGGGTCGCAGATGCCAACAGACTCAATAAACTGATCCGTAAGGCCAGTAATATTGTGGGGATGGAGCTGGACTCCCTTAAGGTGGTGTCGGAGAGATGGATGTTGTCCAAAATAAAGACAATGTTAGATAATACCTCCCACCCACTCCATGACATACTGATCAGCTACATGAGCACATTCAGTGAGAGACTGAGATTACCAAAAAGCACCACTGAATGACACAGGAAATCACGTCTGCCTGTGGCCATCTGCCTGTACAAATCATCCACTTAACACACTGTATACTGCAATAGCTACACCCTTTTTGCACGCGCTCTTTTTCTTATTCAGCTATTTATCAATAAGTGACTTATATGTATATATATATGCATGTATATATTGTGTCTATTTCTTACTTAGTGTATTGTCTGTCTTTGTTACTGTTTATACTGGAGCACTGTAACCAAAATAATTTCCCGTAGGTATCAATAACGTATTCTGATTCTGATTCTGATTTTCTTCTCTGGCAGCTTCATAGTCAACATGCTTTGTCCAGTACATTCACAATCCCCGTCTCTGACTTTGTTTCCAAGCTGCTCAACCTGACCTGTCCCTCTGATGTTCCAATCCTGTCCATTATGGTCACTCCTAGTAAAAATCTTATCATCTCCAACTCAGCTTTCAGTCCTTTTCTCAGTATCACCGTCTGTAAACCGTACATGGCAGCAGGTCTCACTACCACCTTGTAAACTACTTCCTCTCTTGCTGCTATTCTTCTGTCACAAATCACCCCTGACAGTCGTCTCCACCCTACTCCACCCTGCCTGCACTCTCTTCTCATTCTGCACTCACCTGTCTTGTGCACTGTCCAATATCTTGGATTGCTGACCACAGGTATTTCAACTCCTCCACTTCACTGTTACACCTGCCTCTATGTCTACGTGACAAATGTCTTGCTGTGACAGGCTCCAACCAGGAGAGGACACTGTTCCACAATGATATCTGTTCACAAAACATATGAAATAATTCCTAAATCTGCAGTGAAAGGGGAAATATACTGTCATGTGAAAAAGGAAGTACAAAAACAAAGTGCACCTAATGAGTCCACTGTTTGTAGAGCCACCTTCAGCAGCCATAAGCTGAAGTAACTGTTTTCTGTAATCAGGGTCTCGTTTTGTCGTAGAGCAATTTCAGCCTTCTTCTTTTTTTTAATTTAAATTTTCAGTCCATTGAGGTTTGCAGGCATTCATTTATGCACCGCTCCCTTATTTTCAGGCATTCTGTTGTAGATTTATTGCTGTCCTTGCAATCATTGTCCTATTGTGTGATTTACATGTTAGACAGTCTCACTGGCCTCTAAAATACTTTGGTACACATGGGAGTTCATGGTGGACTCAATGACTGCAAAGTGTCCAAGTCCTGTGGCTGCAAAACAAGCCCAAATCATCACCCCTCCACCACTGTGCTTGACTCTTGGTATGAGGCGCTTGTGCTGATCCTGTGGTTTTTGCCAAACAGAGCACTGTGTATTATGCCCAAACATCTTCACTCCAAAGGGATGTTTGAGAGGTCTTGTGGTTTATTTAGATGCAACTTGATGCTAACCCGAGCCCTGCTGCCATGTTTATCCTAGCAACCTTTCCAAACAACCTCTCAGCCCGTGTCTAACTGTAGTTTCATGAATTTTAATATCTAACATGCTAGCTGAGTCTTGTAGAGTTTGAGACGTGGCTCTTGGGTTCCTTGCACCCACTTACCTTTCTGAACTTTTAACTATGCATATTCCTGAATAGGTCTTTAAGGTCAGCTGATCAAGGAAGCAGAGTAAAGCACAGGAGGAGACCATTTAAATGTGACTGCGTTTTGACACTTTTCTTTTTGTTGTATTTCTTCTATTTTTCTGTATTTTCCTGCTCTAGTTTTTTCCTTATAAGTTTACAGCACTCTGGTCAACCTATGTTGGTTTTAAATGTGCTTATAAGTAAATTGACTCAACTTGACTTGTCTGAACATTGCACAGTCTGACCTTGGGTTGAATTTGCTGCCAAACCTCCTGCTTTTACATGATGTGATCAGAGTGGCCAATAATCAAGAGTGTCTGATCGCTCTTATTTCCTACAGAAGAGTCCGGGGAAGCATTTCTTTTTCACATGACACATGAGGGAGTAAAGAGATTTAAATGTTTAACAGACTAGGTTTCATTGAATTTGCCAGTTTAGCAAAAGGAAGATAAAGACAAATATTGACATATGGAAAAAGTGCATATTTAGGAGCTGAACATTTTAGTGGTGTGTACAAAACAGTTTAATGCACTTTTTCAAGGTTTGCATCAGGTGCAAAACGAGTCCATTTACTTTCACTACTCTCAGCTTTGCCCTGAAGCACCAACATACTTCAGTTACACTTCAGTGGCTTTCTGTGAGATTTTTCTTTGGTAAAACAGCCTGAGAGTAGAGTGTTAATTTGAGCATCAGGTTCCATTAAAGATGTTAAAGTCTTTTAATGTTTCTCTGAACTTCTGTTCCTAAGCAGGCAGCTTCTGTGAAGAGAAAAAGGAAAGAAATGCTTTTGATAATGATTCCTGTCATTGGTAAAACATTAACCATTTGTTTTTGAGTTTCCTTCTTACCTTTAGGCAGGGGGGAGAAAGAGAGGTTATACATGTGAAGAAAAAACAAACTTGCATCAATCAGATTTATGCAATCAGTGTGTCAGTCTTTGTTTTCCACTGAAGTTATTTTGCATGGCAGTGTGTGCGTGACATGAACTGGAGGTTCAGGAAGAGCCAGTTTCCACAGAGCTGTTTAGCTTGCTCATCCACTGTAACTGGTACACGGTGTTTGCGTGAAGATAAACAAGATGACAACAGATATGTTTTTGTTTTTTGTTACAATACCTCACATTAGTTTGGTTTAAACGTGCAGTTTGACTTACTCCCCTGTACTGAAACTATTCAAGAACTGCCTTTGTTATACAAGCAAATAACAAACTTTGCAAGGAGTCCCAAGTACAACTGTAAAATCACGCAGGAGCAATGATATGATGCAGCAATAAAAAATTTTAAAAAAGCAATCGTACATTTTCAGACTTTGAGGAGGTCAAAGTCCTGTTATCAAGAAAACAGATGTAAGAAACATGCCATCAGATCATATGTGGAACATGCAAAGAAGCAGAGAACAAACTGAAGACGTCAATCTAAGCGTTTGTTGTTGTTTTCTGTAGCAAAGGAATATAATGGGAGGGAGTGACTTGCATGCGCTGACTGTAATAATAAAGCTATTTACACGAGCAGGAAAACAAGACGGAAGGGCTGAATTTTACGTGATTTAACGAATGATAAAAACAACAACACAAACTTGTTTGCCTGAATAATGTTGGGGAATTTACCCACTCAAAGTCTAGCTACATTTAATCACTTTACAAATTATGATAACAGATACACGCACACACTATCAACAAAAAACGTTGTCTTCATGAAATATTCATCACATGTTGACAAACAGCAGGAAGAAAATGGCCCAGAACCACTATTGTGGCACACATTTGTTGCTATTTTATTGTCATTTTTAATTCACACCAATATTATTATTATTACTGAACTGTAGACAACAGAACTGTGGATCAATCGGCCTCACGTACAGAGAGGGAAACTGTTTTCTGAAGGCAACACGCGTTTTTAATACAGTTTCCAACTGGACATAGGAGCAAATGTGTGAACGCATTTTTCAAGTTGTTTTCGATGTTTCTACTGGCTTTCTTTTATGCTATTGTGTGCTCCCGCCCACAAAAATCAGTGCTAGAGGAAAACAGCCGCTCCCGCTACTGATTGGCTCCGCGGTGCGCTCCAATCACCGCGATGTAGTGACTCTTCTCCACACAAACCCGAGCGGTCGACTAGTAAGGTTGTGACAAATGTAGCGAAAACACAAACAGGTTTTGTTTGGTTTTGTTTTTCTAACTGGATGTACTCCTGTTCGTGAAGACTAGAACAAGTTGAAGCAGAGGATTAAGAAAACGACAGCCGAGTAGTGGTCTAAATGGTCAGACTCGGAAGCAACGAGGGGATTTGGGAAGATTCAAGGACACATTTCTTCTCTATAAATACGATGGTGATGTTTATTTGATTCGACGCCAGCCTGGAGATTTGAATAAGAATGAAGGTCCTTGTGAAGAAGGTGCAGCAGGTGCTCTACGTCCTGCTGCCGTGTGTACTCCAGCTCTGCTGCGCTCAGACTCAAGGAGGTGGGTATAAACACCCGCACACACGTTTATTTTTATCATTAGCCTGGGAGAGGAACGATGAATACCCCCTCTCACTTCCACCTTAGTTAGAGGTAATCACCTGTCCTCACAGACCTCATATGCAGAACCTGTTCTGCATACTTGTTTGCTGTGAGTCACCTGCACCTCTCCCACGGCTCGATATGCTTTATCATGTTTGTGACAGAGTGGCCCAGCTTCTCTGCCTTACTGACAGCCAAATGTGCATTTCTTTAATAGTTCCGGAGTTGCAGTGGCTATTAAGTAAAATATCGCAAAATAAAAGTGCCCAAACTTTACATGGATGGCAACAGTTTGTGGTGTGAAGTAGAAAAAACACGAGTGCTGGTTTACTGCTTGCTCTTGGCATAGTTTAGCCTAATCTATAAGGGACATCACACTGAAACTGATCACATCTTAATGTGTGGGTTCATATAGGGCAACTAGTCATTATTTTCATTAGCGAATCATCTGTCAGGGTTTTTATTCCCCTCATCTGTTTAATAGTTTGATCATTTGTATTCTAAAATTTCAACAGATGTTCTCTTCAAGAATAATTACACTTTTATTACCACATAATTAATCAATTGATCAGCTCTCAGAGTAACACATAAGCATTAAACGTCATATAGGTGTATGGGAAGTAAAGGTAGCATAGACTTAAAGTGCTCACATACATGAAACTTTTAGTTGTTTGCCGTGCTTGAGTGATAATAAAAAGAACTTTATTTGTGTGGCACTTTTCTAAACACAAAGTTTCAAAGTGCTTCAGAGTTTGAAATTATAGAAGCTGCACATTAAAGATGTACACGTTTCAACATATTCAACCACATATTCAACCACAGGGACACACAACATATAAACTTCCACCCACACAAAAAGACCTAAACCAGCGATGTCAGACTCAGTTTACGTCGCGGGTCACATACGGCCCACTTTGCTCTGAAGTGGGCCCGATCAGTGAAACGACGTGATTAATGTGTAAAGAAAAAAGTTAAATGCACAGACTGACCTGCATTTATAAAATATAGTAAGTTTTGTAAATCTAGTGGACTCACTAATAGTTCAAAAACAGGAACTTTGGTGTAGCATAGACGGGCATGGAGGTAGGCAGTCTTAATTGATAGGAAAAGCCATAAAACTTGTGAAAACACAATTAAAAGATCAAAATCTGTGCACTCTCTTACATTTTCTAAAGCTGTCCAGTGGGCCAGATTTCAGTCTTCGCTAGGTCGATTCTGATCCCCGGACCTTATGTTTGACAGCCACAATGAAAACTATGGCCCCAGAATATTGGGGGAAACATTAAGGGAAAAATGGCTTATAAAAATTAGTTTTTTTTAGTAGAAGGCTGTTCCAGAGTTTGGGAGCTACAACCTCAATACATGATCACCTCTGATTGTAAAGTAAGAGCATGGTACAGTCAGGAGATCCTAATCAGATGATCTGAATGGTCTGCAGTGGTCTCTTTAGATCTGTTACAAATGCACTCTGTCACCACTAAGCATTCTGATATGTTTGAGTTTTGATTTGAGTCCTGAAGGAACGCTGTGAACTTTGACTTTGTGTTATTGCTTTTGCCAGCTTTTACAGGTGAATTTCCAGGTGTGTCTCTTTTCTTAGTGTCTGAAAAAAACAATGCTTGGCAGGTGCTGTTCCGTGACTTACTGTGTAGTCATCACCACTTCCCAAAAAAAAAACAACTCATGAAAGTGCGGGAAATGACTCTAAACCTCTTGAAGAGGACCACTAATGCACAGCTTCATTCCTTTTGACCTGGTTATTAAACACATGCCGTCATTAATATATTAAATAATAGAGAAACTAATCATAACACTGGCCTGTGGTTTGTTGGCTGCTTTCTTTGTGTCTTTTTTATATGAAACATCAAAGTCGCTTTCTACAATAAAGCAAATGAAATGCTGTTCACACACTCCTTTGAGCACAAAGCCTAAAAGACAGCGTTACATAAAGCACACTCTAAGTGAACTGTACTGCTGCAGCCAAGTTGTAGTACTTGCATTTTTGGATGCAGTTGTTTTCCCAAGAAGAAAAACAAGGAATTTTATACTCTGAATATCACAACCTTTGCAAAACAGTCTCTCAGGTGTATCAGAGAGGGGGTTTCCTTTAATATTAGGAGGGGAAAAAGTCTTTTAAAAAGAAAAACTAGAACCTTTTAAAAATTGCACTCATGCAGGTGTGACCTGACCAAATAGCTGATGTGTCGAAAAGCAAATATGCTGTTGCTCCTGTTGCCAGAGTGCGATGTTAAGCAACCCTCTGTCTTGGTGTGTTCAGCAATGCTTTGTGGAGCACGTAAAGAGTCTTCCAATTCATTTACACACAATCTGTGCCTAGTCAATACCTCGCGAGTTGCTCAGGAGCCTGTGTTTGCGTTCGCGTGCGCACGCGTGTGCACGCTCACTTCTGAGTTATGCAGCAATCTCTGTATGTCCTGTGCCAAGTTTCTGTTTACCTCATCGTCTCAGCTGCTTTTATTAGGCTTGTTTATCTCCTCCTCCCTCTATTCTTTTCTTTCGCTGTCTCTTTTCTTTTCAAATACTGAATCCTTGGTAACAGACAAATGAAAATAACAGCTAAACCCGATCCGTGCTGCGTTTTCATCGTGTGTTAGGTTACCTGTCAGGACAATGACAACACGCTGAAGTGAGTTCACAATTCGTGCATGCTCGTTAGTGATGGATTTAAGTAGGAAGGCTGACATACCTCAGTGTTTGTAAAGAGTTGGGGTGACAAACAAAAAGTGTCGGCTTTGGACAGAGAGAGGTTTGGGTGCACATCTTGATACAGTACGACACTTGTTTTGCACTCTTTCAAAACGGGGCCATTGTGTTCGTGTGTGTCAATGTGTGTGCATTGACTCTAAACCCTCCACTCCATTCTTTTTTCTCTCTCCATCATCCATCTGCCAACACTGAAAGTCCTCCTTTGACAGAGGAAAAACCCACTCAGCTTGTTGAGATTTTCAGCTCCCACAGCTGCAACTTTGTGCACCTCCTGTATGACAGACACACTTTGTCACATACAGTCCTGCATGCGTACACACCGGTTTTTCCCTTTCTAGAGGGCTGTGCTTATGCATGCTCTATATAAGTTACTGGGTAGAAGGTTGTGGACTATGTGTAGAGGTGTTGGCAAGTATTTCCCAACAGGCAATTCAGACATTGTCAACCACTGATAGCACTGTGCACCTCACAGGGTAGGGCAGACAAAGAATTTGACCTGTGAGCTGTGCGTGAGCTTTCAATTATTTGGATTTTAATTAGCAAAAGTAAAGCAAAGCAAAATATGAAAAGGAAAGGCCTCAAGAGGAAATAAAAGTAGAACAGTTTTTTTTCACTTGTTGCAAAATATAGACTTATAGACTTTTGTTTGGCATTATCTTCACATGATAACCACAGAACTACAACTTTAATCCTAGACTAATGTGTGAAAACTTCCAACTTTCCCACACTTTCAAATCTGCTGTGTGACTGCTAAATTGTCAAGGCCAGTTAACCTCCACATTACTGGGATGACAGCAGATAATGGTGATGTAAACCTTCACAGATTTTATTTTTGTGAACTTCACTCTCACCCCCAATTTGAAACATAGGCTTCCTGTTAAAGTGTTTTGTCAGTCCAAGCCGAGTAAACCCTGATCACATAATCAGGGCTATTCTCCAAGACTTAACAAAGCTCCTCATGAGCCCAAGAGAACATTTTACAACTGTTTGCACAAGCTAAGTGTGACTGCACGGTGAGCAATCACATCTTTATGTCTAATATCTGCAGAGTTTCATGTCACTTCACCATTATGTGTTTAAGCTGAGCACGAGATGCTGCTTCTGCTGTCATCCTAGAACGGCGGTGAACTGTCCTGGACAGTTTGCAGGTGTTATGAGTAAGACATCATTTTCTGGAAAGCAGGATAAACAAATACTCGTCGTTTCTGTTATATTGCACTGGTGACAGGAGCTTCTGAGCAGGATATCTAAAAATAACTGTTAAAAGCAAACGCACACATGATGGCTAAACATCATGCAGCGTATTTTTCTGATTTGAGTCGTTTCATATTTTTAGTACAGAGCTAGGGTTTTTTTTGAAGATGGTGTTCTCAAAAACACAGTAAAGTAATCCTTATCGGGACTTTATGACATGCTTTTTGCAACATTGTATCACACAAGTACACACGCACACACACACTTTGACCTGCGCAGCGTTCCTTTGCTGTGAGGTTAATAATCATTAGTCTTTTTATGCCCTTGTTGATCCTGTTGTTCTGCTTTTACTGTAAATTTGTTTCAGTACAAAGTAATCCTGGGATAGTCGTCCATATATCCAGTACGCTGCAAGCACGAACTGCTGATAGTTAATTTGGCATAAACTGTAAGTAAATGTATCCTACAAAGACTTTCAAGCTTGCCCCGGGATCACAAAGGCTGCTTTTTTTTCATCCTAAAAATAACAGGTGTCTGACTTTATTAAGTATCACTTAATCCAAGAGGCAAAAATCCTCTCTCTTGATCTAAAATGGCTTAACTGGCAGGAAATGCATGTGATTGATACATTGAGACCATGAGCATGTGGGCATTCCTTTTAAAGTTTTTTTTTAATGAGATTTTACATCATTGTTGTAGCGCAATTTCTCATCTTTCAACCACACAAGATGTAGTGAAGGTAATAGGGAGTGCTGTTAGTTATTAAAGCTGGGCTTACAGGTCATCCCAAAGGTGTTGGATCAGGTTGTAGGAAAGCAAACCAAGTTACTGGAAGCACTCTGTTGTTTAAAAGATAATTGTATGATCTAACTGTAAGTTGGATGTGCATAAAGCTGACATATCATACATAAGCATATTTCTGTGCAAAGTATTGCTTTTCTATGAGTTTCACATCAGTAGCCACACTCTGTTCACCGTCCGTGTTCCCGTTCTTCCATTTTCTCTCAGCAGCTTCTCTCCCGTCTAACATTTGAATAGCAAAGCAGCCTTCGAGTGATGCTGAATGGCTAAAGTCCCACAGACCATAAACAAGGCTTTGTATTTTTATTGGAAAGAAGGGCATGCTCTGCACAATCCTTAGCTCGTTTCAAACTGTTACAGTACATTTATTCATATTGAGCACACCAAACACAGTGGTGTGTAGTAAGTGGCATAAAGCACACTTTGTAAGGAATTATGCTGTTGACTCATTAATGATTCATTAGAACCTCTGTGGGATTATTTGTGTTGTGATATAATTGCTCAATCACCAGTGATGTTTAGCAGTTTTACCCACTTTATCTCAACTGAGTAAATAATGTACTCAGGACAATAATATATTCACACGGTGAATGAAATGTAGAGTACTGCTCCTGAGTTTGGGATCACTTAGAATGCTTATTGGGGTTTTGTTTTGTTTTTCTTAAACACAGACACATTTGTTTATATTTATATATATTGTAAGGCATGAAATTAACCCGAAATGTTGAAAAATACAAAGAGTATAATTTCAATCATATATAATTTCTCATGAGTCTTATTAGAAGATCCAACAACCACTGCTTTGTGTTAACTAATTAAAGTTTATCCTGTTAAAAGTAAGCATACATTTGACGTGTTTTATAAATTAAACATGGATGGATGGCCTCTGCGGGTTTGTTTATAGTTTAAAAACAGGTCTGAAACTTCTTTAAAATCAAGTCAGAAAAAATGTGGATAGATGCATAGATATAGATATAAAAAAAAGTTCCCACCAAGTAGCTGTGTGGCGTCTGTTTGTCAAACTAAAGACTTCCACTTTCTTTTCTGATAGGAGCCAGTTTGGTCTATCTGAAGGTAGTGGCACGCAGCGCCGGCACTACGGTTTCATAAGTCAGTTTTTTGGGCTTATTTTAAGACTGTAACCAGTGTTGAGGTCATTACCCAAAAAAAGTAATGTATCGAACAATTTCACCTGAAACTCATTGACACATACACACACCAGTTAGCTATGTAAACCTATAGGCTAGAGTCAAACACACCAACACAGTGAGGAGACAGCCAAAGCCACCCCAGAGTGATCTCCACAGCCACACAAACAGCCACATTTCTAAATATGTTTCTTTAATTGACAGAACATCTCTCTGCTGTGCTAACGTGAATGGAAAGTGTTTATTTTTAGCTCATTAATTAAACTGTTAAAACTGAACATGATAAACTAGGTAACGCAGTGTGCTGGAGGTTGTGGGAAATGGCTCGCTGTATACTGACGTGGATAGCCTTTTAAAAATCAGATGATTAATGAATCATTACAGCGTTTACTGTCATTCCCAACTCTTCTGGTTATTTGAAATGAGGACACATGTTTTTCTGAAAAAACTTTTTTTTTAAATCTAAGAACCTTTGCTTTTCACAGTGACCGTTTGTGACGGCACCAAGAACTTTCTGAGCACGACTGGGAATTCAGAGATCCAGTACAACTTGATGAAGACGAGGTACAATAACTGCGACATTGTGATGGGCAACCTCGAGATCACCATGATGGACCACACCAGAGACTTCAGCTTTCTGGAGGTGAGGTTGCAAACATTACAAACAACAAACCAAGAGAGAGTTTGACTACCGCTTTCACTGCAAATTGTGTCACTGACAAGATGAGTAAGTATGTGAATCAACCATTTTCATTCGCCCAGGAGAACACAGAGGGTCAACACTTGTTCTGTTTGATCGCTCTCTGTAATGGATTTTGTCTCAAATCCAGAATGAGCTCATTTATGCCCCCACTCCTTTTGTGCTAGTCATGCCACTGAAGTCAGTGACTAACTCAGTAAGCAAACACGCCCCTGCTGCTTTGTGACCCTGATAACAATTTGATTGAGCAGAAGAATTGACAAACTGCATTTTTCTCTTCCTTGTTCTTTTCTTTTGCCTTGCAGTCTATCAAGGAGGTGACAGGGTACATCCTTTTTGCTATCAATGAGTTCAGCCGCCTCCCACTGCACCACCTGCGCATCATCAGAGGCAGCACACTGTATGAGGACCAGTATGCCTTGGCTGTCATGGTCAACTATCAGAGGGATGGGGAGCATGGCCTTCAAGAACTGGGCCTGACTCACCTCACAGGTACACAGAGAGTCACTCATTTGATGTATAGAGTGTGTTTAACATGTGGGAGGCTGGATTGGAGCAGATAAGAGGTCAAGTTGGATGTGGCACTCTTACTGTTGGAGCTCCCACACCTACACAGTTCAGCCACACCTTTAGAATACCGGTTGTTGAAACGCAGCAGTGTGTGTGTTTGTGCCCGTGTGTGTGCTTGTGTGTGTAGGAGTGATATGAAGTCCCTGGAATGTACCATGTGCTCAACCGCTCAACTGCCAGTGTAACATGAGCTCCAGCACACGATACGTTTGCTGTGTAGTAAACAGAGAATGGCAGAGTTTGTTAGGATGAGTCACAGGCCTGTTCGGGCTTGCTTTCCTAATTGTACTGCCCCATTTACACCTATGTGTACCTTCTACAGAGATCCTCAGGGGAGGAGTGAAGATCATCCAGAATAAGTATCTGAGCTACGCCCCGCAGGTGAACTGGCTGGACATAGTGAAGGATGGAACAGCCCAAATTGTGATAGAGGACAATGGGCCTGAAAGTGAGTGCACTGGGTTATAACTACACACATAAATATGAGCACCAGGTATGTTTAAGGATCGGTTCAGATTTCCGTTTCACTATAAAACAGTTCAACAGAAATTCAGCAAAGGTAAACATGGAACTTTAAACTGAAAGAGGTAGCTGTTTTTCCAGTCTTTTCAGTGCTTATTTCCCTTTCTGTGTTACTGCCTCTCGGCCAAATCTCAGTGAAAGGAGGAGAAATCACTGTCGAGGAAAATTGGAGCAAAAAACATAGGTAACTTAAAAAGATCCACTCTTTGGAGTGCATATAATAGATGGATGTAGTCACCACGACTTCATCCGCTGGTTTGTGAAAGCATTAGACAGTCTGCGTCTTGTTTTTAGGAGCCAGAAGTGAATCCGTTTTAGCCGACAGGTTGGAATCTTAAGCTAATACTAGCAAGCTTAATGTTAATGTGCATCCATAGACTGATGCATTGCATTACACAGACACAAATACCTGCTAATTGTACTAACATACAAATAAAATAGTAGAATTTCACTCCACAAAATGATGCAATTAACCACACAGAAAACACCCAAAAACCTCCTTAAAAGGTGCAAACACGACAAACATGGTAAAGTGGACCATCTGAGGTGACACCTAGCAGACACGTGGTGGTCTAGCAGCCCCTGGTCTCAAACTTCAAAGCCTTAAAACAATTTAAACATGTGAGTCATTAAAAAAAAATAAGCACAGAAGGTCAAATTAGTTCTAAAGACAGAAACCATTTTTTGTTTAAGTCTGTAAACATGTTATGTTTACGCTGGCGAAACATTTTAATATGAATGTCTTATTGGGGTTAACTCGCACTTGGATTCACCCTCAACTGGCCATTAGAGGAACTGCAGGCTTCATTTTTCAGCGCTGCAAGTTGCATCTTGTAACTTGTTGAGGTTTCATTTTTTTCTTCTGCTGAACTTTGGATTTAAAACAAAAAACAAAATCTGAACTTTTCCTTTAATTTAAGACTTTTGTTCTGGTTTTGTATTAAAATGCGGAAACTAATGAGAGTTTTTTTTTTTATCTCAGAGCCTTGTCACAAAGCCTGTGGAGACGTGCCATGCTGGGGTCCAGGAAATGACACATGCCAGATCTGTGAGTCATATCAAGCACCTTTATCTTTAATGTCTTGATTTTCCACGCACTGGTTACCTTGTGAGATGTCTCACACATGAATCATGGCTGCTGCCAGAGTTGTTCATTTACATTGCACATTGTTAATAATATACGTAACTTCAAAGTTAAAAGTTTAATATGCATCTACGGTACAGTTTTAGTTTCACGCCAGGTTTTTACAAGCATCGACTCTCTTACAGTGACAAAGACCGTGTGCGCCCCTCAGTGTAGTGGCCGCTGCTTTGGTAGAAACCCGAGCGAGTGCTGCCACGTTGAGTGTGCTGGAGGTTGCACTGGGCCCAAGGATACAGACTGCTTTGTGAGTCCAAGTCTTCCACAGGCTTTAATGAGAAGATATTTTCACATGTTGCAGTACAGAAAACGCAGATGTAAAAATAAAATGTTCCTCTGTTATAAATTGCATTTTGCAGGCCTGCAGGAACTTCAACAACTCGGGCTCCTGCGTGCCTCAGTGCCCACAAACTGTGATCTACAACAGGCTTACATATAGAATGGAGCCCAACCCCAATGCCAAGTACCAGTACGGCTCTATTTGTGTGACCCAATGCCCCAGTGAGTCCCACACATGACAATATTCACATAAACTCAGAATTTATACATAGTTTCTTCCTGTAAGATTGCTGTTTTTATATATTTTTAATCATTGTTATGACTGCGCTGTTCAGCTTTCTTCACAGTGTTTACTGAAGGCGTAACGCAGTCACTGACGATCATTTATGCATTTATTCTCATGCGTTTTCTGTTTTTTTAATAGAAATCTTTGTGGTGGATGGCAGTTCATGTGTGAGCAACTGCCCATCTAATAAAATGGAAGTGGAGAAAAATGGTGTGAAAACATGTGAGCCCTGCAAAGGCCTCTGCCCTAAAGGTATTTCATGCAGATCGAACTCAAGCTCTCTCTACAGATACCTTACAGCTTTGCTGTTATTAACTGTTTCCTTCTCATCTTTTGATTTTTTCCCAGTTTGCCATGGCACAAGCTGGACTGATTCAAACAGCGAAACGGTCGATGCTCGCAACATAGAAAGTTTCATAAACTGCACTAAGATCCAGGGAAGTCTTAACTTCCTGGTGACGGGAATAGAAGGGTAAAAAAAACTTTCTTTCATAAAACGCAGCAAAGATTTAAAAAAATATTCTCTAGATCAACCTGCACTTTTTTGACGTTTTTGCAACATGCTTTTCCTTTTACTTACTTATTTCATTTTGGCTCAGTGATGCCTACAACAAGGTACCACCCCTTGATCCAGAAAAACTGAAAATCTTCAACACGGTGGAGGAGATTACAGGTGTGTGTATGTTGTGGGGTTGTGCTTTTTTTTTAGACTGTCACTTAGACTGCTTTTATCTTTTTATGTTATTTAATGCCATTTGCAGTCTGGTTGAGGCTTCTGAAAAACAATCTCTCTGTTTTCAGACTTCCTCAACATCCAGTCGTGGCCTGCAAGCATGTCTGACCTGTCAGTCTTCTCCAACCTCCAAACAATTCAGGGAAGAAAACTTTACAAGTGAGAAACAGTTGTTTTGTTTTTGTCTTTTCTGCATTGTTATGCAGACAGAGTATTTGCTGGAATATAAAAGTAATTTTGTTTTTATTTTCTTTGTTATTTCTCATTTTTATCCTATCTTGTTATCCTGTTTAGAGGAGTGGTTAGTAAAAGGTACAGTAAAGATTTCACATGCTCACATCTCTCTATCTCCTCTTAGAGCCTACAAATGTTCTGTCCGAATCCGTGGTGTTGGTATTTTTCAGTATGATTTTTTCAGGGGTAATTCAGCACTGGGATTGTTTGGTTAAGCTGGCCGTGGGCACAACTTTTTAAAGCTGGGAGAGGCAGCATGTTTTTGACATCAATTTGACAAAGAAAAAGCTCTTTTCAGGCTGGTCTCAAGCTTCAGTAAATGAGAGGAAAGCAAGATGGGGTACATCAGAGTACTTTTACCTGGGTTTAAATCCCGTCTGAAACCAAAAGCACTAAAGCATTAAAAACAAACCGC